>NC_045175.1:16756274-16773774 GCF_900700415.2 Clupea harengus | reverse complement strand
TAGTACCAAAATACCTTAGTTAGCCAAATGCTGGCTGTCTTATGGTATTGGTGCTACATTAGTTAGCTAAATGCTGGCTATCTTATGGTATTGGTGCTTAATTAGTTAGCTAAATACTGGCAATCTTGTGGTATTGGTGCTACATTAGTAAGCTAAATGCTGGCTATGTTATGGAATTGATGCTACATTAGTTAGCTAAATGCTGGATATCTCATGGTATTGGTGCTACATTAGTTAGCTAAATGCTGGCTATCGTATAGTATTGGTGCATGCAAGGTGTAAGCAATTTGTAGTAGACAACTCGACAGCTAGATAGTTAGCGCTCTAATTATAGAAAAAATGATCTGCAGCTTTGTAAATAATAACTATATTTCACTGCCAAATGAGCTGGTTAAAGGTTCCTCGTCTATACGTGTACATGGGTCATCATGGGGATTTGTGGGTAATGTAGTAGGTAAGGATATTGGATCATCAGATGAGTTGGTTGGTAACTCCAAAAGGATATATGTGGATTCATCAACAGGAACAACATTATCAGTGATGTCATCAGATGGTCTGATGGATAAATCCACAGTTCTGCAGGTATGGTCTTCAGCTGACCTGGTTGGTGAATCAGCAGTTGGGTCATCACAAGGGATTGTGGGTAACTGAACAGTAGAATTCATGGGATCATCAGAGGGGATTGTGGGAAATTGAGCAGTAGCATATGTGGGATCATCAGAGGGGATTGTGGGTAATCCAACAGTAGAGTATGTGGGCTCATCAAGGGGAATTGTGGGTAATGGAGAAGTAGAGTTAGTTTGGTCATCAGAAGGGATTGTGAGTAATCCAACAGTAGAGTATGTGTGGCCATCAGGGGGGATTGTGGGTAATCCAGCAGTAGAGTATGTGTGGTCATCAGGGGGGATTGTGGGTAATTGAGCAGTGGCATACACAGTGTTGGTTGTGGCGTCTGCAGGCTCTGAGAGGGGAGGGTGGTTGCTGTCTTTAATCTCCTCATACACATGCTCTGTGTGATGGACCTGTTCAAGGCGATCATTTTGGAAAAACACACAAACAAACAAACAAATAACAAAGAAATAAAGAGACAAAGTTAGATAACACCGATCTTATGTGTCCTTCACCTTAAAATGTGAATTCTGAGATTTGGTGATACAATTAGCAGCCCGCTATCTAACTAGCAAAGACTAAATACACTAACATTCGAACACGCATAAAAAGGGGTAATAAAAGTATCCTCAATAAAGTTTAGACTTTAAATATTAAGGGACAAACCAGCATGATAGAATGAACACACATTCATGCCAGTGCACACGTAGACACATAGAACTGAAGTTCTCCGACAACTTCAACTCGGTAAAACGATCAGTTTACCTCTCTGCTGCTTTCTGTGTCTCCATTGTTGTTCGATGCACAGAAGCATCCTGTAGGAGACACAACAGGGCAAAGGCATCACAAACATGAAGATGCGCACTTATTCACACCTCCATTATGTAGTTTTCAATGCTTATGGCTCAGTTATATATCAGACCTTTAGTCCGTCTCTTTCTCCTTCTACGAAGGTGAGCAATGAGGACCACAGCCCCCGCCACCAGAGCAGCTGCTGTCAGGGCCAGTGACACGGGCATAGAAGCACCTAATGGAGAGAAAAGACAACTGAGAGGTGAGCCTCTCCAGGAGGAACACTTCAACACTTTAACTGATGGGACATTTGTGTCATTGGGCCATTCTTGGGGATTGCCATGACAGTTCTCAGCAGTTTAAATGCGACAGCAGCATATGTCCTGATAAGTTACGTCACAGGACACAGTGTGTGTGTGTGTTTCAAGCCGATACAATCCACATGGGTGGAGGTAGATGTAAAATACCAACATCATTTGAGTTGAAGTTGGTGATTCTGGTTCAAGTCTGTGGAGTCAAACCTAATGGCTAAACTCATTTAGAGAGCAATTCTGCAGGGCCAAGTTGAGAAATGTTACTCAAGGGGCTTAAGCAGACTGTTGCATAGGCATGAAATGAAATATGTGAAAAACTAATGTTTGGGGATTTGGGATAAGAAATATTGGGGAACAAAGAAGTTTAATCCAAGACAGCGAGTCACTAAGGCCCCCATTATTAGTATATACCATGTGGGGAGTCCAATGGAGGTGAGGGTAATCGTGACCGTGATGTTGAAAAGGACGATTTGCCAGGAATTAATACTCTTCCTGTTGTTCTTGCTGCTGCTATTGTTGTTGTTGTTGTTGTTGTTGATGTGGATGACTGAAATTCTGAAATACCAAAGTCAAAAATGGTTTACTTTGCAAAAGCTAAATACGTTTCGTATTAAATTGCAATATAATGGGCTTATAAAGTGATGACTTTAAGCCATAAATGCTCCAAGGCTCAGTTGCCTTAAAGAGAGAAACTTTGCATTTTAAAGGCCCAGTCCATGACTCTGGCCAAAACATGTCGATTTTCAGTTCAACACCTAATCAAATTACATCCCCCACTTCCGTGCTCCTGAAGCTATGTATTGATTGGGGAGTAATCACTGAATGATCAGCTAGTGGGTCAGGAGGAGTAATCAATACATTTGATAAGCTAGTGGGTCATGAGGAGTCATCACTGAATGATCAGCTAGTGGGTCATGAGGAGTAATCACTGAATGATCAGTTCATGGGTCATGATCAGTAATCACTGAATGATCAGTTAGTGGGTCATTAGGAGTAATCAATTCATTTGATAGAAACGGAAGTATTGGACTAGAACCGTTGCCTGTACTTTTAAATGTAAATCAATAACCAATCTTTGGGAGTATTGAAGAGAGAGGAGAATGTGATTGTCTTTTGAGTTCAAATATCAACAATCTTTCAACAGGATCGAGGAATGCACCTTCCAATACCATGTTTATTTCCCCCACCCACTCTCTCTCTCTCTCTCTCTCTCTTTCTCTCTCTCTCTCTCTCTCTCTCTCTCTCTCTCTCTCTCGCTCGCCAGTCATGTCGCATACCATTTACAGGCCATGAGTCGTGTGTAGCATGTAAGAAAGGGGTAGGGTCTCTTTACTCACCATAAACCAGCTTCAAGTTTGTCATCAGCACAAAAACACGATCATTTGTGTCAGATACTCCACACCAGTAATCCCCAGCATCAGATTTCTCCAGGTTGTGAAAAGATATGTTCATCTGGATCAAATTGTCCTGACTCTGAAACACTGTATATGTCCTCTTTGTATCCAGTGATGGGGTAAGCGGGGAGCAGGTTAAGGTGTCATCCAACTTGCACAAGTACTTGGGTCTGTGCTTGAACTCTTCAGTGAAGGTGCAGACCATGTCAACATGTCCTCCTTTGGTAAAATCCTTTCTCACAGGTTCTCCACAACACGGGGCTGTTTGATAATCATGTATGTTATGAATTAATGACCTCATCAGAAAATTCAGAAATGTGGATTTGATCTGTGCAGAAGGAAGATGAGCAGAGGCTCCTAATTCTCACCTGGATCCATTACCAGTCTGACATCTGTGTACACTGCGGGTGGAATGGCCTTGTCAATCACACACTGATACTGTCCTACATCTTCTCTGGTCAGCTGAGTAATCAACACCATGAAGAAATCCCCTTTGGTGTCTTCGTGAAGTGTGAACTTTCCATTTCCTGACTTCCCCCTTTCAGCACACCATTTCTTTTCTTTTCCGTCGTCTTTTTGTCCGCCTTTGTAGAAACACTTTCTGCTGCTCTTATATAGCGAGTCGTAGTTGCACTTAATGATCACGGCTCCGTCCCTGTATCCATTTACAGTAAGAGAACTCACAGCACCTGTCACCAAAGGCACATGTGAACCGTCAGCAACACAGAGCACTCAGAACTACCGTCCACCAAACCCGAAACATGATAAATGAACAATAATATGATATTAGTTAACATATTAGTTAAGCTTGTATGTGGTTAATTATACAGTGTGATGTGCATATTTAAATATATATCTGATGGTGTTTTTTTCCATCCCTGTTTATAATCATGATTCCATTGAGTAAATGAGGAAGTAGCTGATTGTATGAAGATAACCTGACACAGAGATTAGCAGAAACGACACACTAGCAGAAGCTGGATTAAAACACACACCTACATAACCCTATGCACTCATAAAGACATGTACACTCTGCCATAGAGACCAACACATGATGCCACCCAAACCATGCACTATACACATTCACATACATGATGATACCACCACCACCACCACCACCACCCCTCCCCCACCCCCACATACACACAAACACACACGATGGCCCTGTGGTGCGGTCGCAACAACCTGATGTTGAACATGCTCAAAACTGTGGAGATGACAGTGGTCTTCAGGAGGAGCCCCCCTTCACTAACCCCCCCCCCCCCCCCCCCTTCACCATACTCAACAGCACTGTGCCGTCTGTGGAATCCTCCAGGTTTCTGGGATCCACAATCTCCCAGAACCTGAAGTAGGAACCCAACATCAACACAATCTGCGCCACCTTAGGAAGTACAACCTGCCTCAGGAGCTGCCGATCCAGTTTTACACTGCAGTCATCGAGTCTGTTCTCTGCACTTCCATAACTGTTTTGTTTGGATCGGTCACCAAACTGGATAGGAATAGACTACAACGGACAGTCAGGTCTGCAGAAAAGATTATCGGTGCCGACCTGCCCACCATCCAAGACCTGTACACGTCCAGAGTCAGGAAACTGGCAGGGAAAATCACCCTGGACATTTTCCCCCCTCTGGTAGGCGCTACAGAACACTGTACACCAAAACCACCAGACACAGAAACAGTTTCTTCCCCCTCGCCATCTCGCTAATGAACAGTTAACTCATTGTGGCACTGTGCAATAACCCTGGATCACTATGATAACCACTGTACAATTACAGTACACCTACAAATCATATGTATTGAAATAAAATATACAATACATTCCATCTTTTACTGTATAACTATACAGGCTGAATATACTGCACTTCCCACGTCATTTCTCTTACCATTTAATATTTATCTCTGCACTTCTTGCACTCTTCACTTCTTTGCACTACTTGTAGTGTTTACAGTTTACAGCTCCTGTATATAGCCATTCCTCCCTGTATATATTTCTTAGACCGTTATGCTGTTATGTTGTATTGTATATTTTGTTTAAGTACACTGAGAGCCAGAGTCAAATTCCTTGTTTGCGTAAACTTACTTGGCCAATAAACTTGATTCTGATTATCAATACAAATCTACATGCAAACGCAATTAAATGAAGTTAGGAGCAGGAAAGTCAAATTCAGGGATAACTGAACCGTGAACCATACAGCTACACTAAAATTAGCATAGCCAAGTTGTAGTCGTGAGCAAAGCTTCTGACACTGTTCTATTCCCTAAAACATTAACAGCACCATTGTATTAGACAGTAGGAGATGAAGATATGACTTACCTGAGAGAATGAGTAAGAGTGAAAGAGCAAGAATCTCCATTCTAGATTGCTTTCAGTCCAGAGGTAAGTAATGTCCGTCGTCCGCTCCTCTAAACTGCATACAGTGTGTCAACTTCCTGTCTACCAACATGTTTTCTCGTCTTGTGTTCTACTCACTCAAATGTGTGAGGTTCACCCCTTCCTCTATTTCTACACTCTGCTGAGGAGCACAACAAAATAGAATACAATATACAGTATATGAACTTCTTTTTTTTGCACTTCATACAAATTAAGTTTGTATTCTTTCATCACAGTTCTCTAGTCCTCTATAAGTGGTAAAACGTGGCTTGAACTGGGCAATACACTATCGTAGCAAATCAAAAAACAATATTTAGGAGCATTGAAGAGAGAGGAGAGTTTAATTGGCTGTTTGATAATCATGTATGTTATGAATTAATGACCTCATTAGAAATTCAGAAATGTGATGTGGATTTGATCTGTGCAGAAGGAAGTTGAGCTGAGGCTCCTAATTCTCACCTGGAATCACTTCCAGTGTGACCTCTGACCTCTGACCTCTGTGTACACTGCAGGTGGAATGGCCTTGACCCCTGACCTCTGTGTACACTGCAGGTGGAATGGCCTTGACCTCTGACCTCTGTGTACACTGCAGGTGGAATGGCCTTGACCTCTGACCTCTGTGTACACTGCGATGGTCTTGTCAATCACACACTGATACTGTACTACATCTTCTCTGGTCAGCCGAGTAATTAACACCATGAAGAAATCTCCTTTGGTGTCGTCGTGAAGTGTGAACTCCATTTCCTGACTTCCCCCCTTCAGCACACCACTTCTTTGCTTTTCCGTCGTCTTGTTTTCTGCTTGCCTGGATACCATCCGAACTTAGCCCCGCCCACAACATTAGAGGTTTGGAAGTTCGGTCTGGCACTGCTCCGTTGGGGAGAAATTATCAAAAATCAAAAATAGTTTGGACCAATCAAATTGTCAGGGCGGGCTTTATACGATGATGGACAGATGATCAACCGTAACGTAATCAACCACGTCACCAACACACGGGTTGAATTCGTTTTCAACAAACATGGCTGCCGCTGGAGAGCTGAAATGTATAGATTTGAGTCCATTTAGACATTGACAGTGCATTCATTTTGAAAGAGGAACAGAGAAACGCGATCAAGGCATTTGTCAATCGAAAAGTTGTTTTTGACTTCCTTCCTACGGGATCCGGTAAAAGTGTAATGTATCAGCTGGCCCCGATGGTCTACGTTATGGTCATACTACGTTGCTCTGATTGGTTCTAGGTATATCCAATTGAGCAAAGAGGCAATTTTTTTTTCCTGGTTCGGTTGAAACACGCCCCATAATCACAGCCCAATGGAGCAGTATCAGACTCATATTCTGACTAGAATTATGAGTATGACATCGTCAGGCTAGTTTTCTGCCTTTGTAAAAACACTTTCTGCTGCTCCTGTGTAGCGAGTCGTAGTTACACTTAATGATCACGGCTCCGTCCCTGTATCCCTCTATGATAAGAGAACTCACAGCACCTGTCACCAAAGGCACATGTGAACCGTCAACCACCCAGAACAACTGCATCACTCAATCACGTCAGATATCCAGACATACTGCAGTAGCCTAAGTTTACAAGTAACAGTTTCATGTATCAGAAATGCTGAGTGCATCCTTACCTGAAGTCAGGTAGACCATGAGAATGAACAGGCTCCTCATTCCGTGGTGATGTTTGTAGGGTGCCTTGTGTTTCCCAGTTAGTGTCGCTATGAACCAAAAGTACAGTCTGTATGGCTTGTCTGCTGGGGTGCATCCAATAATAGATCTTTGATGGCTTCCTGTGTGTTTTCACCTCCTTCAGAACGGAGAGATCCACCCCTTCCTGTTTCTCGTCATTCACCAGCGGTTTACTACAATGAGTTAGATCAACAGCATCCCCACATGAATACACCCACATACACAAACACATTCAGGCACGCACACACACACACATGCACACACACACACACACACACACACACACACACACACAAACATTGACTCACACACATATTCACATCCATTGACACACACAGGCACAAACACACATGTTAACACGTAACTCCTCATTGCGAGTTTCAGTAGATTTTAAAAGAAGATTTTAGTTTCCACCTGGCACTTGTAGTTTCCACTAGTCAACTTAGTTTCAAGTTTCAAGTATTTTATTATCAACAGCATGCAGTTTCCCTCTGATGGGTTGTCATAGAGAGAGCCAGGGGAAGGATTTATATTCTTCTCCTCTGTGTTCCTAGTGTGGAGTTTGACGCAGGTTAACTTCCTCTGACACTGGCACAAGGATTTATTTCTGTATTCGTGGGATTCAGGGAAAATGTAGATGAACTCAACATTCGCCCCAGAAGCATTATCAATAAAAGAAAGACATTAAGAAAATAAAAAAGTCAAAACCCCACTGCAGTGATATCCGAACACCAAATACCAAAGCTAGAGGTGAAATCTACAAATGATCAGAATCAGAATCAGAATCAGAATCATGTTTATTGGCCATGTGAGTATACACCTAAAAGGAATTTGACCCCGGGTTAAGTGGCTCTCAGTGTACTTACACAAAATATACAACACAACCCAATACAACACAATTGCACAATAGTGTAAGAAATATATACTGGAAGGAATGGCTTTATACAGGTGAAACCGTTTATGTAAACTGTAAACACAACACATGATATGCTTCTTTCTTCCCTTTTTCTCTCTCTCACTCTTCATCAAGTTATTAGTACGCCAATCCAGATTCAAATCATTCAATCAAGATTTCAAAACTCCCCTCTCTCTTCCCCCCTTTCTCTCTCTCTCTCTCTCTCTCTCTCTCTCTCTCTCTCCCTATATATATTTGATAGCCACACTTTATAGTGACAGCATCGGCTTTGTGTCCAGTCACCCTTCATAGTGACAGAACCGTCTCTGTGTCCAGTCACTTTTAGGGTCTGGACTCCATCTGCAAATAAAATGCAAAGATGCCGTTGGCTTACATGTGAAGTTCGCAGAGAGGTTGTTTATATGATAGTCATTCCGTGAATGAGACTTACACTGATCCTGACCTGAACAGGCCTGACTCTTCACTTCATAGTCAACAAACAAAAAGAGATTTACACGTGAGAAGCTCCTCAAACCAGTAACACACACATACATACACACACACACACTCACTCAAACTAGGAACACACACAGATACATACAGTACATACACACACAAACACATACACACACAAACCTAGAACACACACATACACCCACTCAGCCACAGCTAATTTTCAGGCTAAGATAAAAAACGCCCCTCTTTTTGGTTCGTGGAAGCAACTTTTGATAAATCACCATAGTTACATATCGATTAACACTAACCTGCTCCAGGGCAGGCTAACTTAAGTGTAGCTGGATAAGCTTGCCACACCCCCGGAAAAAGGAGGGATCCCATTGACCAAGGACTGATATTAGAGTTAGATTAGCGGAGGGAGAGAGTTCTTTGCGATCGCCAAGATCCATTATTCTTGTATGAGCGCTACCGATTCAGCCGACAAGGAATCATTAATTTACAAGACCTTCTCGAGTCATTTATTGCAAACACCACAGTCGAACATTGACTGTCTTGCGCTTTTTTGCGAGTGGTACATTTTTGTAGTGTCGGTGATGCGGAGAACAAAGCACTCATAATTATATGAGTGTTATTAGTACACCATAGCATATCATTATTGTAGAAAATGATTAAGGTGGACTCATGATAAGAATAGAGAGAAATACAGACAATTTATTTTCACTGCTTCAATTTATTGCATTTGTTATTAATACATTTAGTCATTTAACAGACGCTTTTATTCAAAGCGACTTCCAAAGAAATGTAAAACTACATCAAGGAAGGAGGTGAGGGGATTTGAACTAGCAACCATGCAGATTCAACGCGCAAATGCCATGATTACTTTGGCCTGTTTGAAATTAACCACATGATTAGGATGCGGATCAGCCGTTAACGAACCGATATTTGCTGTTCTCAATCAGCTCGCTAATCTTAACGGGCTAAAAGGCCAATTGATTAACTTAGCTTCAATCCTACGACGAACGTACCCCAGGTAGCCCTCATCATTGTCAACAGGCTCATGTGTGGCCCAGGGAAAGCTTCAATAAGTCAAGAAATCAGCAAAGGATTCTGTGTCAGTGACACTGAGCAGATTATCTGATTGTAGCCTAGAGCTCCCTCTGCTGGATCCAACTGGTAGTTGCTGCCCTGTAAACTGACCTGCACATATTCTGTCTGCAGACGCTCACCAGTCGTGGTAGCTATCTCTAACATGCACCACTAACTTAAGATGTTGACTTTAAGCAAAATAGTCAGGACATCATACAATTGATTGGTTATACAAAGATAATGAATTTTATTAAAAGTCAAAAGGAAATGTACAGGAACTTTCTCGTCTTCATCTCTGTTCACATGCAAAAAAAATATATTTCACACACACACACACACACACACACACACTAGCTGAACAAGACAGAAATTATTCAAATAATTGCAATGTTTAAAGAGAAATAATACATACAGCAGTTTAAAGCAAACCTTTTTACTTTTTTTAATGAATTGTTACTTTTCCTCCTTCTCCTCCTCCACTTTCTTCTTCTTCCTTTTCATGTTCTTCTCCTTCATCTGTTTCTTCTTATTGTTGTTCTTCATTCGATGGTCACTCAACTGACCTGTGCTGATGGAGGCTTTGATAAACTGAATCTTGATGGTTTGTGTCGGGGTTCAGGGACTGATAGACTGAATCCCCATGGCCAGTGTTGGGGTTCAGGTGCTTATAGACTGAGTCCTGCTGGAGGGTGTCTGCGTTCAGGCTCTGGTAGACGGACTCAGATGCCGGGGTGTTGGTGGGGGCTTTATGCAGTGCTGGTGCTGCAGGATCATTTTCATAATCATCCTCAACCTGAAATTACAGTTGAGTCACACCAGTGTTGAGTGTGTTTGAGTGTGTGAGTGTGATAGTGTGTGTGTGTGTGTTTGAGTGTGTGTGTGTGTGTGTGTGTGTCTGTGTATGTGTGTGTGTGTGTCTGTGTATGTTTGGGTGTGTTTGAGGTGTTCATGAGTGAGGAAGAGGAAGATATGACCCCTCACCTCTGATGTGGCAAAAGGAGCTGGAGTTATCTGGCTAAGAGGGACAGCAGCAGCAGCAGCTGAAAAACACACAGAGATAGCATCACAACGTGTGTGTGTGTGTGTGTGTGTGTGTGTGTGTGTGTGTGTGTGTGTGTGTGTGTGTGTGTGTGCATGTTTCCGTATTTGTATAGGAATCATCTGTGTGGACAGTGTTTTATCTCTAGTATCTTTATCTTTAGTCTCTAACCTCTTGTCCTCTTCTTCCTGCACATGTAGATTATGATGACTAGGATCCCCAACAGCAGAGCAACAGCAGTCAAAGACACACAGACAACCACAGCAGCACCTGATAGGAGAGATGACCAACTTTAGACAAACAAAGACAAACCTTACCAGCAGCAGAAACCAGGTGATAAAGAGAGAGATGAATCTCATTATCAGGTACCTTTTACCAACACATGGTCTCTGTCACTAGACTAGCTTTCATTCCAAGGCAGAGTAGCAGTCAATAAAGTTCCTGCTTCTATGGGTTTCACCTGTAACTGTGACACACTGATGCTTTAACCCATATGCACACTCATATTTACCTTCTCTAGGTGTCACCTGCAGCTCTGTGTAGTAATCAAATTTGAACACAGTAGTTCCATTGGTTTCACACCAGTACTTCCCAGAATCCTCTGCTTCCAGTCCAGTGATGGTCACAGTGAAGACTCCAGCAGTGGAGCTGTCATGCAGAACAAATCTTCCTCTTGCAGCCTGTGTCTGACCTTGCTGAGTTATGATGAGAGGTTTGTTGTTTCTGTTACACTCATCCTTACAGAGGAGTTTTCTTTTCCCAGAATCCTCAGGGGGATATGGACAGATGATCTGAACTTCACCTCCTTCATATCCTGTCACGTGAGTCGCTTAAGAACAGAAATAGTGATTATGTTAATAGTCTGGAATCACATGTCAGACATGGCTAATTAAATATGTTGTATTTATATTACAATATTATAATATAACATATAAATTATAAATAACACACATTTGTAGAACTAAAGCAATGTTTCTCAAACTTTTTCAGACCAAGGACCACTTAGCCAATAAAAAAAAACTTGCGGACCATCTAACTAAATAGTATATCCCCGGAACAACAGGCCTCCTACCCAGACCTGGCACCAGACAATTGTTAGCGGCACATGATTTTCGCGGGTGGGCACTCCTTTTTTATTGGTAGGCTAGTTATAGATATGACAATGCGCTAGGCAAAGCATCTGGAACCCTGCTCCAAGTGTGACTTGGTTAAGTTACAAACTATAGTTCGCTCACAGCCTCATACTCCCATCACAAACTCAGACACGCCAATGTATCACTAAACACTGATGGAACTGGAAATATTGCTATTCTGTTGTTGTAAGACATTAACTCCTTATGTTGTATCTGCAACTCATTTTGGACGTGTACTCTGTCTGTTTCACTGAGACCTGAACAAGTGGCTTGTGAACCCTTCCCCCCCAGATAGGCTCCTTCCTGCTAAGACCCTTTGTGCCATGGTATCACCCCCTCCCCCCATAGGTGAACCCCTCACCCCACTGTCTCCCCCTTCCTCTCACCTAAAGGGTGTGGTCATCCCCTCTCCTATTGTATTCTACCTGACTGAAATGTATAAATGCCTACACATTCTGCTCTCAGGTAGGCCTTGCTCTGAGCACCAAGCTGAGAGGGGGTCTCCACGCCGAAAATAAACCACAGTAATCAACACCAATAAACACAACGGTGCGCATACCGACCACGCGACCGCAGTAATTCACTACCAACCGTAGGCTAGCCGACTGGCATTAATATAGCCATACTAGTAGTCAACTTTCACAATTATGAATTGTAATTATCCAACGTCACACAACACAGAATAAAGTTATCATCTTGCTGTGTCCGCAGCGGGAGAAAAAAATGCTGTTTGAATGCAGCTCCGCGCCGGGAGTGACCCTTCTCCTTGTCTGTATCAGAGGCATTCTCATTTAATTTTCTTTTCATTGTCCCTGTCTTAAGCCACTGATCCATGACCTTCTTAATAGATTAGGCTACCACCAGTGGTCCGCAGACCACACTTTGAGAACGACTGAACTAAAGTGACATTCAGAAGAAATCAGGGCACAGAGCGGGTACACAAGGGGCAATATGTGGCCACAGCATCTATAGTAGCAGTAAGTAATCCCAATAAGTTATAACTCACCAATGAAGATCTGAGTGTTCTTGATTAGGGTGATGAATCTACCTTCAGCTGCACCTACTCCACACCAGTACTCTCCACCATCTTTTTCATTCAGCTGGAACAGAGTCACAGAGAACTTCTCTTCTTTCTTTTTAGAAGGTAATTTGTCTTCTTTTTTAACAGAGGATAACGTTTGTATTTTTCTTCTCTGTGTTCCAGGTGAGGTGAGTTTGATGCAGGTTAACACTCTCTGATGGTGGCAGAGGAACTTGGTTCTGTCTTTGTAGGATTCAGGGAAAGTGCAGCTTAACTCAGCACTTCCCCCTTGAAGGCCAGCCACTGTGGTAGGATTCCCTTCACCTGTCAAAGCAAGAAGAGAAAAGTATGATTATCTCTCACTCTGTTTCTCTCTCTCTCTCATAATGAAACTCAATAGAGATATTAGAGTATGATTCATGGCCTCACACATCTACTGTCATCTCATTCTCTCTTTAAGGAACAGAAAAGTGAAGCTCACAACACCAGTGGTTTAATATCGGACAGTGAACTGAATGTACAAACCTTTCTTAACCTCCAGCCGTAGGTCAGTAGATGTCACTGGAAGAATATTATCCACCCCACACTTGTAGTTTCCACTGTCCTCTTCAGTCAGCTGAGTGATCAACACCATGAAGTTTCCCTCTGATGGGTTGTCGTAGAGAGAGAACTTGTGTCCAGGCTCAGGGCTAGTATTACTATCTGCCTTTATGTTACTGGAACAAGAAGGCCATGATCCTTTGCAGAGAAACTTTCTGTGTTTTTTATAGAGCGCATCATATTCACACTTAATGATGACATCACCTCCTTCATGTCCAGTCACAGTAAGGGTATTAACTCCACCTGTTAATGAAGAGGAGGTGTACCCATGTGAGATTAAGAGCTTAATGTGATGCTGTGGTCAGAAGTACATGGCCAGACCAACACATGATGCTACAGAAACCATCCCACACACACATGCGCACACACACCCACACACACACACACACACAGACACACAGACACATACACACATACACACATGCATGCATGCATGGACATACACATACACCCTCACCAACTCACATAAAAGGATAAAAAGGGGAAATGTAATATGATGGTAAATGCGGCACCATCAGCCATACAGGGATGTTGGCTGACCTGTGCTGGACCTGAGTTGTAATTGCAGTCAGGCAAAAACAATAGAAGAAATGATTTTGGTCTGGCAGAATAAATAACTAATATCACACTGACTAATAATGATATAATATATGTTAACATATAGTAAGGCCTATCATATGTACTCGTGCCAAATTTGCCTTTTCAAATCTGACATCCCTTGGTTACTTATCGCAGTTCACTGCGATATAACAGAATGGTACATGACGTTAGTCATGGACCCAAATCGAAGCATTTATCCATTCACGCCTGAAAGGCCGCGATTCGTCTGCGCTTACTCCTGGGCCCGCCCCCTCAGGAGTCTATAAATTCATCCGCGCAGCACAAATTCATCCTCTTTGAAAAACTTCGCAAGACGAAGCCCCAGCTCCGAGTACATCCTCTACGCTACCAAAAGTCAAAGAGTTTTGTGTGCTTTTGCTCTCTATGGGTTGGTGAGTTATTCGGGTTCTTTAACCCTCACTAGCTCAGGGCGCTGCAAAATTTGTTGACTCAACTACATTTTGGAAGTAGTAGCCGCTATCCTAGCTGCCTAGCTGGCTAAGTTTCTGACTAGCCTGCTAGCTTGCTAACAACGTGTTCGTTGCTAATAGTGTGCTTGTGTATTAATACTTTCTTCTACTTTCAGAACGAAGATGTCCAGGCAATACCCCGACTGTGGGCATGTGCGTGTCAAGGGTGACCGCCACCGTCGGTGCGTGGCCTGCTCTCAGGCGCCGACCCTGCCTGTGGCATATGCGCTAGGTTGACGCTAGCCAAGGCTACAAAGCGCCTTGCGCTATGGGAGCGCAAGGACGCTGAGGGGGATGCACCGGCTCCATCCGGGGTTAATACCTTCGTGGGACCGAGTGCGCCTCCAGCCTTAGGCAATGTGAGTGTTAGCAGCCGCTTTGCCGCCGCAGCTTCACCCGTTAGCCTCTCCCTGTCGCCGCCACCTGCCCGAACTGGAGCTGGACTTCGGACAGGATGATGATAGTCTGCTGGACTACTCCGACGAGCACAGCTCAGTCGCAGAAGCCATGCAGACGAGCCATGATGTTCAGCCGCGGGTAGCCTCACCCCGGGCTACGTCACGGATTCTGGGCCAGCAACCACGAGGTTGCGCTGAGAGCAGCCAGCTGCCTAGGGCTCCCTCTCCCTCCCCCTCCCAGTGTGCGGTCCTCGCTGCTGGACGGGGAGTTCTACGCTTGCCCCGCCACACCAGCTCCTAGTGCCCTCCCCTTCTTCGAGGAGGTCCACGAGGAGCTGCAGGCGACGTGGGCGACCCCCTACTCGGGCCGTGCCCCAGTGCCGGGGTTTGCGCCCCGTACATGCAACTCCACAGGGCTAGTGAAAGCGGCTACCTCTCCTTCCCTAAGGTGGAGGATGCAGTACCTCTCGCCCGCCTCCCCCACGATGCGCCTCGGCCAAAAGCCCCTCCTGCCCACGCGAGTGGCCTGGCACCAGGCGGCGCTGGCTGAGAAAGCCTACTTGGCTGCAGGGCAGGCTGCCTGCACAACCAACACGGCGGCGCTGCTGCAGCGTTACCAGGCCAAGCTCCTGACAGAGCTAGCCTCGTCGTTAGGGGAGGATCACCCGTAGGTTGTGGAGCTCCGTCGGGCGACGGATCTTTCACTCCGACTCACCAGGTGCACCTCACAGGCCCTGGGGAAGCTGATGGGTACCGCGGTGGCTACCCAGAGGTCCCTGTGGCTGTCGCTGGCCAAGCTCTCAGACAGGTAGAAGGCACCGCTCCTCGACGCCCCGGTCTGTGTCCAGGGCGTCTTCGGCAAAGCTGTCGACACAATGGCTGCCAGATTCGAGGAGCAGCAAAAGAGCAGGGAGGTATTCCAGGCTTGGATGCCTCGCTCTAGCGGCTTGGGCGAGCTGTCCTCATCGGGACACACTACGCCCACACAGGGCCAGAAGCGAAGCGGGTTCCATTCGCCAGCCCCTCCAGCAGAGGTGCCCACCAGGCGAGGCTGGCAGAGACACCCCTTCCGTCCTCCAGCTCAGCCTGCAGCCCAGCAGCAGCCAGCTGCGCCCCCTGCCCAGGGCGCAGCCCACGGCCGGCGGCAGCATGCCGCTCGCCGCGGGCGGGGCAGAGGCAAGCCTCCGGCTACCTGATGGTGACAGTTACCCAGTGGCCACACAGGGGGGAGCGGTGGAGCCCACACCGCCTCCAAAGAAATTCGCCCGTCGCTCACATGCGAAAATCATGTCCAGCACGGTAAGCAGGTTCTCACAAGCACCACACTCATACGTCCTAACACCTGCCCCAGAAGGCGCAGTGCCCAGACATGCTTGTGCGACTCCCCCCGCGATGCACACAGTGCAATCGCACCCCCCAATTTTTTTCAAAACCATGAGGGGGCAACCCCAGATCTCGTCCCCCTCCCTAGGCGGAGCGGGTGCAGATCTAGCCTTAGACTCATTGACTATGAGCGGGTTAGTTCCCGACCAATTCAACTCAAAGCCCAGCCTGGCTGGCTGTGCGGCGAGTTGGCGCGCATGCGCAGTCTCACCATGGGTGCTGAGAACGATCACAAAGAGGTACGTGCTGCAATTCGCCCGTCCCCACCGCCATTCGGCAGAGTGATCAAATCCGTGGTGCAGCAGGGACAGTCTCACTTCCTACGGGAAGAGATAGTCTCCCTGCTCAGAAAAGAAGCGATAAGCATAGTGCCTCTACAGCCATTATTTCCTGGTCCCCAAAAAGGACGGGAATTATCGGCCAATATTAGATCTACGTGTGTTGAACAAAGCACTCATGCCATTACGGTTCAGAATGTTGACCCCACGCCGGCTAGTGCAGTTCATAAGACCAAACGATTGGTTTATCACGATAGACTTAAAAGACGCATATTTCAACGTTCCGATCCACCACAGACATCGGAGATATCTGAGGTTTGCATTCGGAGGAATAGCGCACCAATTCAACGCACTCCCGTTCGGCTTAGCTCTGGCGCCGAGGGTTTTCACAAAGTGCGTGGAAGCAGCCATCGCCCCACTACGACTACGCGGCTTACGCGTATTCAATTATTTGGACGATTGGTTAATAGCTGCTCATTCAAAGGCCGCAGCGGTGCAAGATGGCCATCTAGTGGTGGCACATCTGCATCGACTGGGCTTTGTGATAAACAAGGAAAAAAGCGTTCTGTGCCCAAGCCAAACTACGCATTTCCTAGGCACGGTTCTAGACTCCACCTCCATGGAGGTCAGGCTGTCTCGAGAATGAATAAATGCCATCAAAACATGTGTGCGCCAGTTCCGACTGGGACAGTCAGTCTCGTCGCTGTGCTGCCAACGCCTGTTGGGAATAATGGGGTCAGCCGCTATCGCGCTCCCGCTGGGGATGTTGCGTATGCGGCCGTTCCAGATTTGGTACCTGTCTCTGAGGCTCAACGCAGTCACAGACAGGCACCGCAGGGTAACGGTGTCCTCCAGATGCAGGAGGGCCCTAACAATCTGGAGAACCCCCTGGTTTCTCGCTGCGTCGGGCACTATGGGCATAGTGACGCGTCGCGTAGTAGTGACCACAGACGCCTCCACCAAGGGGTGGGGGGCGGT
>NC_045175.1:16716274-16746274 GCF_900700415.2 Clupea harengus | reverse complement strand
AAGACCCTGAGCAGCAGGATATAACAACAACGTGCACAAGTAAGAAAAAGCACAACAACAGCAACTGGAAAAAATCAAACTAAGAAGTAAAGTGTAAAAGTAAAATATAGTACTTTATTAAGATATCTTTTTTTTAACTACATTGATTAATAGTTTTTTTTTTTTCAGGCACATGCCATGAGTTAATCTGTTCTGTCCCTAGTTTTGTGTGATTTTAATCTGAGCCTCTCTGTCAATGGAGCCTTTATCGGTGCTTTCCAAACACCACCTGAACCAAACTTTGTCCTTTCTTCCTTATTGTGGTTCTTGTTGAACGATATTGGGGTTCAGGGTTTGATATACTGGGTCTTGTTAGATGGTGTTAGGGTTCAGGGATTGGTAGACTGGGTCTTGTTGGATGATGTTGGGGTTCAGGGATTGGTAGACTGGGTCTTGTTGGATAGTGTTGGGGTTCAGGGATTGGTAGACTGGGTCTTGTTGAATGGTGTTGGGGTTCAGGGATTGGTAGACTGGGCCTGTCTGGATGTTTGTCTGAGTTACATCACCAAACCCTTTTCCTGGACAATTTTCATAATCTGATGCTGCCTAAAAATAAACAAACACGCAAACAAACAAAGGAAACACACACAAACAATCAAATAAATGACATTAAAGGACTTGAGTGAGGTGCAGTACAGGTACAGCACAGATTGTATCTGCACATATGAGCATCAAGCTGCTGTTTACTCCCTTGTACACAGCAACCATGACAGGTGAGGAGTTTAGTGATACTAGTAAATATGTCATCTGAAATACCCCGAGAGGGTTAAACTGAGGAAGTGATTTATACTTCCATTGCCAGGAAACACAGTCCACAGTAGTGTAGAGAGAAGTGATGGGAAAGATATACAATTATTTCAGAAAAAATAAATAATTAATAAAATATTTTATTTAAATGTACTGTCACATTGGCTACCTTGCCTGAATGAACACCTTACCTGTGCACCAGTTCCTACAGTTGCCAAGACAATACCTGGTGATGGACCAGGAGCTGAGGAAACAAGTCAACAACTCATCAACATCTGCAAATTAGTGTTTGAACACCAGGGGGCATAATGGCACACTTCTGTTGGTATCCCTGCAGTCATTACCCAGGGTAGAACACGTCATGTAAAATACACTGCTGCTATGCTACAACTCTGTGGTGAGCTTTTGATGAATGATGGGGGAATGGGGAAGTTGTGTCTGTGTCTGTGTCTGTGTCTGTGTCTGTGTCTGTGTCTGTGTCTGTGTCTGTGTCTGTGTGTCTGTACACTGTAGTCCACATAACTAGACACTGCGCAGATGTAACTTCAGTCAGGCCCCACTTGTGAATCACATGACATTTATTTGTGGATTTTGTGTGTGTGTGTGTGTGTGTGTGTGTGTGTGTGTGTGTGTGTGTGCGTGTGTGCGTGTGTGCGTGTGTGCGTGTATGTGTGTGTGAGTGAAATATTGTGTGTGTGTGTGTGTGTGTGTCCAGCAGTTTTAGGTATCTTACCCTGTCTGGTGCTCCTCCTGTATCTGCATATGATGAAGATGATGATAAAGATGATGATGAAGATGACGAACAGCACTGCTACACTCACAGACACTAGGATCACATGACCTGAACCTGAGAACAAGTAGAGGAAGTGAAGACTCACAACAGCAGAGGGACTGTTATACTAGAAGACTAACATCTTTAACTGCATTAACTTACTCATTTGATTCAAAGGAGTAGCAGTGCACAGTTTCAAAGTATAAAATGTATCAAAGTGTAAATCATTTTACCAGATGACTCAGTTGGTGATGATGATGAGGAGGAGGATGATGATGATGATGATAAGGATGATGATGGTTGAGAAAAGAATGTCGTTTGACTGGCTTCTGTGGGAACTAATGTTTCTTTCCCTGAAAGAGAAAAACAATTGTCAATGTTGTGTACTGTCAACACACAAATGTCAAGTGGCATTTCTACATATCTCTCTGAAAAAACTGTAGTAACAAAGTTAATGCAACACAGAAACAACAATTAGTGTTGGTGTAAACACTGATGGTCCTATTGTATTCACATAAATGATTTCATGCTATATGTAGCCGTAGCCTCCACCCTCCTGTAGTTACTAGCAAGTGTTGTAGTGGTGTCACATAACATTAGCGGTTAGCCTGTCAGCTAGCTCAAACTCTGGAGCTCCCCCTGGTGGTACTAGCTCACAGCCTCAAGAAAGACCAGTTTGAGCTACAACGTCTTCTACATTTCAATGCAAATAATAGTAAGACTTCCTTAAAAGAAGCTGTTCTGGTTATACTCAAACAACATTACTTGGAACATTTTGAGATGATGTAAAGGTGTTGAAGGGATGTTGATGAGTGTTAATATACAAACGCTGAACGTACCTGTTAAAGTCAACTTCACATTCGTGATCAAGGCGTGGTATTTATCCACCTCCACTCCACACCAGTATGACCCAGCATAACTGGTGCTGAAGCTGCTGATGGACACGGTCAGGACTCCTTCTTTTCTGTCATCATGGAGTGAGAGCTTCTCATCACTAACCCACATTTGGTTCCTTTGAGTTGATAGATTGTACTTACATCCCTGACCCCCAGACTCCTTACAGAAATACTTGGGCTTTCTTTTGTACTCTTGTGGGAACTTGCAGCTTATATTCACTGTATCTCCCTCATAGAAAGACTGTTCAAGGGACTTCATACAACAATCATCTGACAATTACACACACAAAGAGTACAGGTGAATAATATGGGAGTGCAAACTCGATAAATATTTCATATATATATAAAACATAAATATATAAAAAGAAATTCAAAGTCATTATATGATTGATGATGGTTATATGAGGGGACCTTAGTAAGATATGAGTACAGTATCTTGACTTCTTTAGGATTTTAAATTAGACATAGTGGCTAAAGAAAGACATCACAATTACAGTAAAGCATGCTTTTACTTTTAAATGTTTGTCATTCTTAATTCTCACCCTCCTTTATGTTCAAGTTCAGTTCTGTGTATATGTCAAGGAACAAAGGCACATCCACAGCACAGCAATATTTCCCAGTGTCCTCTGGGGTCAGGTCTCTGAAGATCACCATGAAGAATCTTCCAGTGGTGTTGTCATAGAGAGAGAATCTCCCATCATTCACCCACTGATCTTTAAGATGCGTCATTATCAGATCAAAGTATGGATCTGCTGCTGTGCCCTTACAGAAGTATTTCTTGTTGTCTATAAGCTCATAATGATATTCACACTTAATAACAACAGCTCCCCCAGTGGAGCCTTTCACTTCAAACGTGAGCACACCACCTGTCAATCAAACAAAATATCTCTTATGCTCACTAAAGATTTACAAAAACCCATCAAACTCCCATATAAATCACAGTTCCTGTCCATGTGTCATTGCTCATTATGACTTCAGGAGAATTCCACATAATGCTTGATATTTGGAGCCAATATTCTGCTGTGTTTGTGTCTGCACTGTTTCATATGAAACTTAATCAGCAACAAAAGGAAGATATCATTCACAGATCACATCCTAATGACCATCAAATGTGCGTATATGTGTACATCACAACCTATGCATCCTATGCACTAGTACAACACTGTCATGTCCTGTAATGTGACACCCTGTGCCCGGTTCTGTCTGAGCTGAGGGCCTATGAGAGATCAAAGCTGCAGCAGACGCTCTTAACCTCACTCTACAGTGAAGAATCTTACCTGTGCTCAGGTAGAGGAGGAGGAGGAGGAGGAAGAGGAAGATCAGTATCTTCATGCTGAGGAGGAGGAGGAGGAGGAAGATTGAACTCTGTTCCCTGGCGTAGATCGGTGAGACAACACGAGTACATTTGTTTGTGTAACTGTATTTTTCGCACTTTTCGTCTTTGGTGTTGGATGGTTTGGCTACTTCCTGTGCACTTAACCAATGATAACTGTTCTGTCCTCTTATGCACACTGCTGAACCAATAGGGTGGGGAAACGGAGGGGGTGTGTGTGTGTGTGTGCGTGTGTGTGGGTGTGTGTTTGTGTGCGTGTGTGCATGCCTGTGAGAGTGTGTGCGTGCGTAAGTGCATGTATGTGTGAGAATGTGTGTGTGTGTGCGTGCGTGTATGCACGTGAGAGGGTGTGTGTGTTCGTGCCTGTGTGGGTGTGTTGGTATGTGGGCGTTTTTGGTGTGTGTGTTCACGCATGCGTGTGTGCTTGTGTGTTACTGTGTGCGTGCATGCATGTGAGTGGGTTTGTGTGTGTATGTGTGTGTCTGACTGCTGAATTTGTCTCACAGGACAACATTAGTTACTGTAAACATGTTGTGTGTTGATAAGGGCACTTAAAAACATCATTAAGAGATGAAAAGGAAATTAGGTACTACATTAGAACAGCAGTGCAGTGCAAGCCAGGGTGCAAACAGGAAACCGGTCAGTCAACATGAGAACTGCTTCATGATTGTTGGTTGGTGGACATCAGCACAGACAGAGACAGAAATAGATGGATATGATAGAGATAGAGAGAAAGAGAGAGAGAGAGAAAGAGAGTATGTGATCTCTACTGTTCCGGTTGTTAAAATACAGCACATCAAACAGATTCATGTCCAATGAAGTCAAAGCAAAGAGTGAGGGAGACACCTAGTGGTGACTATGTGTTACTGATCCCTGCCAGACTGCATTCTCATTCTCATCTACCTGCACTTGTCAGGGAATTATTTCACCCTTTGTAAGGACTGTATTTAAACCTCAGTTATTAAGACACACACAACCAAGAATAAAATCAAGTAACAGACATTTACTCTGGCCCAGAGGAGAGTAGTGGTTTCAGAACGCTGTCCCCACATACACTGCCCCTTGAGTAACTTGCCTGACCATTTATTAAGAAAATCTCACAGAACAAAGACAATGACACACCCATGGCTCTGTCTTCCCATGCCTGGTTCCGAAACACAAGAATGTTTACCTAAGACCCCCAAAAACCCTGACTATTGGTTTTAGAACAATAAATCAGTTTTAACCTAAACATTTCATGACAGTCTGAATTCCAAGCTTCTCTTCCCACAGTTTCAAACTTCCTTTCACAGAACAATGGAAAGAGCTTAGTCCTCCATTTAACTAACTGACTAATATCAAACTAAAACACATCATGATAATAATTAAAAAGAAACATTTCTTTCACACACTGCATGTCCAGATTGTGGCTCCATATGTTACCTGATCAAACTAATCTGCTAACAGACTAAGAGCAGATTCATCATGCCCATGAAATGCCCATGTTCAACACTACACTGAATAGCGTCTTCATTATCTCAAATTGTGACTGAAGTCCCTTGCCTGCCCACTGACAATTTACTGTGTGTTTTCATTGATGCCAAACATTCCCGGGCCTCCTCTACACGCCCACTGGACACAGTTCAGTCAGTCCGGTATAACAGTCAACGGTGATTGCCTAATTTTTCCCCCAAAAAAATTGTGAGAGACGGCAACTGGAGCCAGGTCTGATTTCCCTTGACGGCCTAAAATACTACTATTAACAGGAAAGCGACATTAAAAAGCTTTCTGGTTACCGTAATCACCATTCCATATAATGTAGGCCACTTAATTCAAATTGTTACATAATCATGTGAAATGTTTCATTAAAATGCATTTCACGTTTTCTTATGTTATAGAGATTTTCACATCTCAAGTCATTTAATTCTGAGGAGGCTGGGCTTCCCCTGGCATCCTCTAGGCGTCGCCACTGGTGTGTAATTGCATTCACAGACACTTTCTTTAAATGGTAACAACATGGCAACATCCACCTATTCTAACTTGTAGTTCAACAGACAAACAACTTCATAGAGCCATGCAGGCGATGGTATTGGAAGAGACAGTGAACGTTTAGTACGTTTTAAATGTGCTAGACAACAACGTTTCTGTACCTGAAGAACCCAACATTTTTTTAATAGATATTTACTGTCCATCTCTGTCAAGCTTAAATGCTTACTAGAGTTCCAAACAGACCACTGGTCAATGCCTGGGTTTGTAAAGACCAAGAACAGGCTTACCTGAGATCTGGTAGAGAGGCAGGGTGAGGATGAGGAGCTGATTTGTCATGCCGAGCCCAGGTGTAGAATCCACATGGTCCAGCATTTTCTGTTTGTTTACTCATGTGTTTGTTTGTTAACTCATTTGCATGTTTTTTTTACTCATATGTTTGTTTGTTTACTCATGTGTTTGTTGGTTTACTCATTTGTTTGATTGATTTACACCTCTTTTTTCTATCTCTCAGTGCAGGCTTTTCTGTTCCTCCCTGAAAACAAAACAAAAAGGTGTGAAAACCAAAACAAGTTTGCAGTTTGTCTCTCATCACACTGAACATCCTGTTGTAAAAGCCAAACTGAAAATGTGGTCCAGACTTGCTCTGTGCCCCCCCCCACCCCCCTCCATGACATAGAGTACAGTAAAAACACATCTTCATCTTATTGTATTTTATTTCACCAGAGTGTAATTATGCTTATTTAGCAAGCACTGATGATCGCATGAGTGCAAATGATCACATGAGTGCAACACAACCGCAACACAACCCCCCCCCCCAAAAAAAAAAGACAGACATGCATGTACGCACACACCATGCATGAACACAGACAGACAAACATGCTCTATGATCAATTTAGAGTGTTTGTGACTGTGTGTGTGTGTGTGTGTGTGTGTGTGTGTGTGTGTGTGTGTGTGTGAGAGAGAGAGAGAGAGAGAGAGAGAGAGAGAGAGAGAGAGATAGCAAGCCGGTACTGTCTCTCTCTCTCTCATACACATACACCAACACTCACACAGTGCATGTGCACACACAGACATACATGCATGTACACTGAGAATGGTAAAAATTAAATAAAATGAATTTGATTTCACCAGAGTATAATAATGCTTATTTAGCAAGCAACTCCACCCCCCCCCCCCCCCTCCGCAAAAAAATATTAAATAGAGAACAGTACAAATATTTTTCTTTATCTTTTTTATCTTGCATTGCATGTTATTTCACCAGAATGTCATTTTGCTTATTTAGCTTGGTGGAGTGGGGAGTGTAGGAGGCCGGAGTGGTGCTGACAGGAAGAGGAAACCACAAAAAAAAGAAGAAAAAAAATTGTGGGTTGCCTTTGAGTCTGTTGTTTTCGAGTTTCCATCTGTCATGTGCACCGGATGTTCAGATGGCCTACTTGGGGAAAAGAGAGTGAGATAGTGAGAGAGAGTGTGATAGATAGAGCGAGAGAGAGTAAGATACCGAGAGCGATCGATAGAGAGAGCGAGAGAGAGAGCGAGAGTGAGAGAGAGAGGGGGCGAGAGAGAGAGCGAGAAAGAGACAGAGAGAGGGGGCGAGAGAGAGTGAGAAAGAGACAGAAAGAGAGAGAGAGAGAGAGAGAGAAACAGAGAAACAGAGAGAGAGAGAGAGCAAGATAGTGAGAGCAGGATAGTGAGAGAAAGAGAGAGAGCGAGAGCGAGAGAGAGAGTGAGAAGCGAGAGAGAGAGAGAGAGAGAGTGAGAGCGAGCGAGAGAGAGAGAGAGTTTGCATGTCCCCCCCTGTTCACAAGGGTTTCCTCCACAAAGAACACCAACATAAAAACATGCAGAAGAACAGATTGCTCTCCTGTACTTCCCTGACCAAGACTGGACATGAGCACTTGGCTTGGTCCCCGGGCGCCATAAAGGCTGCCCACCGCCTGGCTGCCCTTGAGGAGAGACAGCTCATGATGGGTTAAAGGCCGAGAACAAATTTCACCGGCGACCTCTTCGGTGTGTGTGTGTGCATGTGTGTGTGTGTTTGTGTGTGTGTGTGTGTGCGTGTGTGTGTGTGTGTGCGTGTGTGTGTGTCGCAGCCCAATGCACGTGTTTCTTGCTGTGTGACAACAATAAACGACTTTGTGAGAGTGAGAAGATTTCAGTCTCTTCTGCCCATGCATCAAGCATACCTGTTTCCAGTCAGTGATTGAGAATGCAAAAGGTTGGTGTTTGAGTGTTGCTGCACACTGTGGCAGCTCTTTCTTCCACTTGTATCCTTGTATCCTTGTGTCCCCAGAAGTGTGCAAGGGTGCAAAGGAAGTCATTTTAAAGTGAGGCAGCTCTGTTCACAACTGCATCTCTACATGTGGACATCAGTGTGTGTGTGTGTGTGTGTGTGTGTGTGTGTGTGTGTGTGTGTATGTGTGTGTGTGTGTGTGTGTGTGTGTGTGTGTATGTGTGTAAACCTTAAAAGCTTTATTTATTTAAGTCTTTTATTTTACAAAACAGAACATATCCTACATAGCTTTATATACAGTACATATGCAAATATATTACATACTTTTTGGAATAATAAAAGGTTGAAACATATACACCTGGCAATGACACTCTCAAAAATAGGGTCCTACAGTCACCCTATATCAGTCACAATAGATCGTCAGTCACACTAGATCGTCAGTCACACTAGATCACCCTAGACTGCAGATGTATCCAAATATTCCAAACAGGGACTCAGATTGAATACTGCCTTTCAAAAACACACTATTGTTAATGAAACCATTGTGATGGGAGCACATGGACGTAACGCAAATAAAGATGTGAGAGCAAAACCATCAACACTTTGAGTTTTGACAAAAATACATAAATGCATGTTTCAGATTATGAGGGATTTACAAGAAGATTAAAATGACTAAGTGTCCTTTCAATCAGCAAACGTGTGTGTCTTTAGATTACATACAAATTCCTGAAACTGGGGAAGGTTGAGAACTGGCATTTACATTACCAGAGGGGATTGTGGGTAATGAACTGGCATTTCCATTACCAGAGGGGATTGTGGGTAATGCACTGGCATTTACATTACCAGAGGGGACTGTGGGTAATGAACTGGCATTTACATTACCAGAGGGGATTGTGGGTGCTTCGCTGGAGGTGTTTTATGGTGTCTGTTAAAGGGAATAAATGGGGACGTCCTAGTTTGGGATGGGTAACTGAACCAGGGAATAGAAGGACTCCTCACATCTGAGGTCTACTTCATCTGGGTGAGAGGCCTAAAAGAGAGAGGGGGGAGGGGAGGGGAGGGGAGGGGGGGGGGGAACAATGTCAAAACAGAACCCCTTCATTTGTTTTGACTTCCAAATGATAAATCATCATTCATTAATTACAGACTGAGGTGCAACCACACAGCACATCCCACATAGCAGCTCAATGAAATAAGACACATTGAGGCAAGACACAACAAGCTAAATTAAATTAGACATTAAGACAAGAACCTACGTCCTTTTCTCACTTCATGTGCGTACTTCTTGGTCTCACAGGAAAGTGAGGAGACTTGATATTGACGTCGAATCACAGAACTCTAGTCATTAGCACTCTGCTCTGCCAGAGAAGCAAGAGGTTCTGGCCCAAGTCTATTACTGTGAGCCACTTAACCATTTCAACCGCATATTTAACTATTTGAATATAAATTTCCCTGCATACTTCTATATTAATATTTTATGAAAGGACGTAAGGACACACCGTATCCTAGTGACTAAGGGGTGGGAGGGAGGTGTTGTGTATCAGAACACATAGAGTACATAGCAGGGACCCCTCACCTTCTCTTCTGATTGGTCAGCACACCTCCTGTTTCCTGGTAGGGGGGAGGGGCCTGAGGAAGAGATATGTCATGTCACAAAGGAGAGCATGTAAAAAAACATCCATCAGCACTACATAGACGACACTACTCTACAGATGCTCGGATTATGAACACAATTTATTTGGATGGTCCCCTATAGACTATCTACAGATGATCAGATTATAAACACCCTTTATTTGGATAGTCCCCTATAGATTATCTACAGATGTTCAGACTATAAAGACACTTTATTTGGATGGTCCCCTATAGATTATCTACAGATGTTCAGACTATAAACTCAATTTATTTGGATGGTCCCCCATAGACTATCTACAGATAATCAGATTATAAACAGTTTAAGTCTATGTGAAGTTTCTGTTTAGATGAGCTACTTACTTTTAAAATGTTTAAAGTGTTAGTCTATGTGAAGTTACTAACTTGCTTGTACAGTATTGGTCCCAGGTAATGGCCTGTTGCAGGGCATGCTGCAGTCCTCTGACATGAATGTGCCTGATGATTTTCACACACTTTCTGTGAAAGGAGTCTCAACCACCTACACTCTGTGTGTGTGTGATAGAGTTTGTGTGTGTGTGTGTTTGTTTGTTTGTGTGTGTGTGTGTGTGTGTGTGCGGGAGGGGTTGTATCTATGACTGTGTCTGTGTGTGTGTGTGTGTATTTGTGCGAGTGTGAGTGTTGTGTGTGTGTGTGTGAGTGTTGTGTGTGTGTGGGAGGGGTTATATCTATGACTGTGTGTGTGTGTGTGTGTGTTTGTGTGTTTTTGTGCGAGGGGTTATATCTATGACTGTGTGTGTGTGCTGCAAAAAGAGCTCATGAGACATATACCTTTGGATGTTTTCCTTCTCCACATGAGGATGATGATGGTGATGAAGGTGATGAAGAAGATGAAAATGACGGAGAGTGACAACAAGAGTTTCATCCCAGTCACAGACATAGCTGGAGTTTACACACACACACACACACACACACACACACACACACACACACACACACACACACAGACAGATACACATACACATACACACATACACACATTCATTTATTTAACCCCAAACTGTACTATGACCAGCAGAATCAAAAACCATCTGGCAAAGTTACTGTTAAAAATATTTCGGTGGTAATGCTAGTTTTTAGAATAACAAACAAGACAATACTGATCATGGTGTAGAATGTCTAGGGCTATAACTGATGATGAAAATGAGCAATACCTCCTTGAAGATTATCAACACCTCCTTGAACAAAGAGCAAATAGTCCGTCAGGATGTCAGTCATGTTTATTCTCTTCACCACACACCAGTATTTCCCAGAGTCCTCTGATGTCAGGTTAAAGATGGTCACGGTGAACACTCTATATGTGGTGTTGTCATAGAGAGAGAATCTCCCTTGAGTGACCAGGATGTTGCTCTGGTTGGTCTGAATGAGGACGGCTCTTTGGTGAAGAGGGGCATTATGGGAGTGTTCTCCCCTGTAGAAGTGTTTTGGGCTTGATTCAAGTCCACGTTCATATGGACATCTGAAGTCTGCACTTCCACCTATTTGTCCAGTCACTGGACTCACATGCAGAACTACAAAAGATTAAAAGCACAAGGACATTAGGAACATTTATATGAAAATATGTTCATATTTGCACACACACAAACAAACACACACACACACACACACACACACACACACACACACACACACACACACACTGCAGTGGCTTCAGTTGGGTTGCCATACACACACAAACACACACACACAAACAAACACACACACACACACATAAAGATGGCTCACATAGATGGATGCCACAAAGACAGTTGGTGAGTCAGTGAGTGAACTAGACAGTTAGTTAGGTAGGTAGGTATTTAGTTGTGTAGTTGTAAAAATACTCACCAACTGCTATAACTCTTGTGGTCTTGTAAGGTTTTTTAAGACCGGTTCTGGCTGCACACCAGTACATCGCCGTGTCGTTCTCCATCAGTCCATCAATGGTGACCTCCAAAGCTCTTTCCTCTCTGTTATAGACCAGTGAATATCGGCCTCTTTTGGCCTCTGTTGCGTTGCGATCCGTCGACACCAGGGTCCCGCACCGGGAGCCCATGCTAACGCAGAAGATTTTGCCATGGTCTGGGTAGTTCTTGGGATACACACAGGTGATGATGACAGACGTCCCTAACTGTCCTGTCACTCCGGTGAAGTTCTGATGACACTCACCTGTCAAGGCAACGGAATGATCATGTGACGAGTTTATGGAACACGTATGCAGCATATACTGATCTGCGCTGCCGTCACAGTGTACCATTGTATGTCTGCCGTTACACGATCATATACAAGCGACACAACAGATCTCCCAACAGTGCAGACTCACTGCAATAACACATGCCTGTGGTCAATTTGGCCTCATGTTATTCAAACATTACTACACTTACAGCAGACATGTTTATCCTGAATAAAACACACGAGAGGCTAACTGCAGCAAAAGCAGAGGGACGAGTAAGTACCATTAAGCAGCTGAAGAAGTACAGTATATGTGTGGGTAGATGCAACAGGGGTTATCAGATCAAGCTCAGGAAATCAGTCTCATGAAATAATTTCATAAAATCAGTTTCATGAAATCAGTTTCTTAAAATCAGTCTCATAGAATAACCATTACTTTGGGTGTTCAACATTTTACATTTAAACTACTAAAACTGACGGAAACTCTAGTTGTAACACTGTGCTTCAGTCTTAGCTGGTACTGCACTGCTAACGTATGGTAGGCAGCCCGATACGTGTGCATCAGTCCATTCAGCATCAAATACACATGAAAAACAATTAGTATTTAAGTAGGAAGTCACAGACCTGAGATCAGACAGAGGGCGATCAGCAGGACTGTCCTCATTCTGAGATTCAAGTAGGAAGAAAACGATTCCTCTCAGCCTCTCCAGAGCAAAACACACAGTGATACGAGTCTCTGCTGACAGCTGGTCATTGTGTGTGCGTGTGCACGTGTGTGTGTGTGTGTGTGTGTGTGTACGTGCACGTGTGTGTTATAGAAGTGACGCCCACCCATTTCACACGAATTTCCTCTGTAAGTGAGGCCTTCTTCACACGTGGTCTGGACTTTTTCCATCAGCAAATAAACATGACTGCTGTTAAAACTCATCACATATAAACATGACTGCTGTTAAAACTCATCACATATAAACATGACTGCTGTTAAAACTAATTTAACATGAACATGGTGAGAGGGCTCTGTGATCAAGTTGGAGTGTTGAGGACTGTGTGAGTGTGTGTGTGTGTGTGTGTGTGTGTGTGTGTGTGTGTGTGTGTGTGCATGTGTGTGTGCGTATGTGCGTGTGTGTGTGTGTGTTTGTGTTTGTGGTTGTGAGAGAGCGAGACAGAGAAAGAGAGAGAGCACTTTGGTACATGGCTGGTACTCACCCACAAGCACACACAATGCATACACACACACACACACACACAGACATGTACACACACACGATGCAAGCACACACACAGACATACATGCATGTACACACACACACAATGCATGCACACACACACAGACATACATGCATGTACACACACACGATGCAAGCACACACACAGACATACATGCATGTACACACACACACGATGCAAGCACACACATATATAAATGCATGTACACACACATGATGCATGCACACACACATACATACTGTAAATGCACGTAGACACATAAGATGCATGCACACAGACAGACATGCATGCACGTACACACACACAATGCATGAACTAACACAGACATACATGTACGTGCACACACACACACACAATGCATGCACACACACAGACATACATGCATGTACACACACACACGCAATGCATGCACACACACAGACATACATGCATGTACACACACACACACACAATGCATGCACACACACAGACATACATGCATGTACACACACACACACAATGCATGCACACACACAGACATACATGCATGTACACACACACACACACAATGCATGCACACACACAGACATACATGCACGTACACACTCACAAGGCATGCAAACACACAGACATACATGCATGTACACATATAGAGAGTGAGTGCAAGAAAGAGAGAGAGTGAGGGCGAGAAAGAGAGAGAGTGAGGGCGAGAAAGAGAGAGAGTGAGGGAGAGAGAGCGAGGGCAAGAAAGAGAGAGAGTGAGGGCGAGAGAGAGAGAGAGAGAGAGAGAGCAAGATAGTGAGAGCGAGAGAGAATGTGAGAGGGTGAGAAAGAGAGAGAGTAAGGGTGAGAGAGGGAGCGAGAGAGAGCGAGAGAGAGCGAGAGAGAGAGAGAGAGAGAGAGAGAGAGAGAGCGAGAGAGGCTTGCAGTCGCTTCTGCCCATGCATCAAGCATACCTGTTATCAGACAGCGAAGGAGAATGCAAAAGGTCTTCATCCTGTTTGTTGATGGGGTATAGTGTGTGTGTGGGTGTGTGTCTTCCTGTCACTCACTGCAACACTGACCTTAATGTTTGAGTGTTGCTGCACACGGCGGGAGCTTCGTTCTCTTACTTCCACTTGTATCCTTGCGTCCTTGCCCAGAAGTGTGCAACGGTGCAAAGGTAGTCATTTTAAAGTGAAGCAGAGTTATGTGCACAACACTTTGTTTACAACTGCATCTCTACATGTTGACATCAGTGTGTGTGTTTGTATGCGTGTGTTTGTGTGTGTGTGTGTGTGTGTGTGTGTGTGTGTGTGTGTGTGTGTGTGTGTGTGTGTGTGTGTGTGTGGGTGGGCTTGGGGGTGGGGGTGCTAAAGCTTAGCTATGACAGGACCCTGAGAAACATTCTCACTCTCCATGACAACTTAAACCTTTGAAGCTTTATATATTTGAATCATTTTATTTTACAAAACAGAACATAGCATAGCTAACATAGCTTTATATACAGCAAATATGCAAATATATTATATACTTTTTGGAATAATAAAAGGTTGAAACATATACAGCTGGCAATGATAAATAAATAGGATACTAAAGTCACCCTAGATCACACTGGATCATCAGTCACCATAGATCATCAGTCACTCTAGATCATCAGTATCACACAAGAGCTTGTGTGGATCTTAGGTCCATGACAAAAGCATATACAGATAGGGGTGCAAAACCATCGTGAATCGTGAATCAGAATCATGTGATGGTGTCTTTCCCTAACTTTGATACTAATGGAGATTATGCGGTGGTCTTGGGTCCAGGGTCTGGTTAAATAACATACACACACACACACACACACACACACACACACACACACACACACACACACACACACACACACACTCTGTCTCTCACACACTCTATCTCTCTCTCTCTCTCTCTCTCTCTCTCACACACACACACACATAAATATAGTTTTGTACAGTTTGGATTTTCATACACAAGATCTAGTGTGGATCTTAGGTCCATGACAAAAGCATGTGCAGTGGTACACTGAATTGTGTGAGGGTGTCTTTCCTGGTACTAATGGAGATTATGCAGTGGTCTTGGGCCTAACGTTGGTACTAATGGAGATTGTGCAGTGGTCTTGGGCCCAGGGTCTGGTAGATAGCCTCCTGTTGGCCAGTTGCTGGATTCAGGCTCTGGTATACAGGGTCCAGCTGGATGGTGTTTGGGTCTGAACTCTGGATGCCGGCTAGATTTTCTTGTTTTGTAGAGATTAAAGACAAATAGTGTGCAAAGCGAGCAGTGTTTTATTCAGGGTTTTTCTAGCTTATTGATGACTGATTATATTGCTATAGACTTTTTTATTATGATTGTGTGTGTGCATTTTGTTTGTATTACGCTTATATATAAGTCGGTATGGATGTCTGGTTATCGTGTGTGGCGTGGGTGTTTAATATGTGTTTGTGGCAGACATTAGACCCACCTTTCCTCCTGATGGAAATGATGACCAAGATTACTCCAGACATGATGACAAAAACAGCCACACAAACCCCAGTTAGCCAAGCTGCCAACATATAAACAATGATAAACATGAGGAACTCCTGAGGTGAACAGGATACTCCTTACACTGAGAGAAGAGAGAGACGTTGAACAAATGGTGGTGAGCACTACCCGCTTGTATTAAACCACTATTATTCTAGTGTTATTAGCCTACTACTTGACAGAGGGTAGATAACCTGCCAGCGCGCAAGTTATTAACAGACAAGCTTGAAGCTGCAAAGACTTCTCGACTTCAAAACAACAGCAAGTAACTATTTGTTGTGAAACGGAGCAAGGAAATTACCTATATAATGAAATCATTGTCGTCTGTTGTGATTGAATAAAAAACATACAGTAGTTGCGGTAAATAATGTGCAAATGTGACGTCAATTACTCAGGGCGATCCGAAGGCAACACCGGAAGAAAAGGCTTACCTGTTCCTACGTTTATGTTCTCTCCTGATTTCAGAAAAACATGATGATAGAGAGAGAGAGAGTGGTTAAAACCAATGGTGGCGTTAGTTATGTGGCATCCATAACTCACAGAATGAATTGGGCCTACGGTGTACAATATCCAAACCAGCATAACATGTGATACATATTCAATTTAATAATCTATGTTTGCCCAATAGAACACATTTGCAACTTGTGCACATTTGCAACAAGCTAAGTAGTGAAATGAAAAATGTAGAGATTAAATGTTTCAACAGACATTCGGGCAGTTGTTGGGGTGCAGAACTATTTTTTACTGACGTTAAAGTGTCCCGATAGATGTTTTCTACTGACGTTAAAGTTTTCCCGATGGATGTTTTCTACTTTCACTCCTCACCTCAACAGCATAGCCTACGTATGGTATGGTGATTGTATTTACTCAATAAGGGTCAAAGGTTACGTATGGTATGGTGATGCAAATGACCTTAATGACCTTTTACTGCAACAGCATATTAGGTAAGTCTCAGGTAACTATGGTGCTTGAGGTTAATTAGTCTCAGGTAACTATGGTGCTTGAGGTTAATTAGATTGAAATGTTATCCTTTACATGGCTTTTTACTTATAATTATGCTGGGAACAAGCTGTAGGGTTTTTTTGGTCCAGCCAATGTATCCAGAACCCCAGTACAACCGATGTACAGTACAACCGAACAACCTGTTAAGCTGAGCATTGGATCAGCGGGAGAAAGCGGACACATGAAGGTATTCATTTGTGTAAAACAGGGGAATTGGTGACTGTATGTGTAGATATACTGATGTTATGGGATATCCTAGAGACAGGGAAATAACCTCATGCGTAAAACGCAAGAGCAGCAGTGACCAGTAGCCTACATGAATGAGGAGTGCATAAGAACGAGGAGGTTGCAAGCTATGTTTATGTTGATGAATTTGAACACCTGGACCAACCTAAATGCAATATGTATCGGTAGATACATAGATGGATAGACAGATAGATAGATAGATAGAAAGAAAGATATAATGAGACAGAGAGAGGAGAGGGAAAGAGAAATAGATTGTCAGCTGTATGAAAGGAGAGAGTGTCTGTGTTATTATCAGGCCACGATGATCTGTCATGACAGTCATTGGCCTAGCTGTCCACAAAGTCAGGTGTTGTACACCATCAAATGTTTGTCACGAGATATTGGACGCTGTATCAAATACAGCACATGCACCGGTACAAGACAAAGTAATTCAAGAAGCGGGCAGCATTAACAGGACAGTATCAATGCCCTTCACATTTACTCAATAAGGGTCAAAGGTCAAAGGTTACTCAATACAACATCATGATGGAACTATTAGGAACAATTAGTGACAAGCGGATTCATATACAGTATGTAAGGGTCAGGGCATGGGACACTGTGTTAAGGTGTCATTACAGTGTAACAAGAAAATTGTAGTATAACGTGCACACATTTGAGTATACCGGTAAAACAAATCAGCACTTTAAACTCACCGCTGTTGTGGACACTTAGGAGGACTGCACTTGTGAAGTAATACTCTTGATCTTTCTCCCCACACCAGTATACGCCAGCATCCTCTGATTTCAGGTCAGTGATGGTCACCGTAAAAGAATCAGATATGGCCTGTTCCTTCAGGGCGAACCCCTGCAGTGCTGTTATGTGTGAAGCAGCTTTAATCCCTTGCCTCAAACAGACGGTCGGGTTTTGTCCTCTGCAGAAGAACTTACTCTCCTTACCCGTACACTTGCAGGTCATGGTCACAGAACCTCCTATGTACCCTGTGGCATTGACCACTGCAAAACAGAAAACAGAAAAAAAAGAACCTGCGTGCATGAAGTGCATAGGCACACTTTACAAAGGGGAGGGAAGAGACAGAGTGTGGTGGAGCGCCAACAAATGCCATGTATGGCTCTTAGCCTTACTCTCTCCTTCCTCTCTCACCATACTACCTTAGCCTTACTCTCTCACCATACTACCTTTTGCCTTCCTCTCTCCTTACTCTCTCACCATACTACCTTAGCCTTACTCTCTCACCATACTACCTTTGCCTTACTCGCTCACCATACTACCTTAGCCTTACTCGCTCACCATACTACCTTTGCCTTACTCGCTCACCATACTACCTTAGCCTTATTCTTTCACCATACTACCTTTGCCTTACTCTTTCAGAATCAGAATATTATTTATTGCCAAGTAGGTTTACACCTACCTGGAATTTGTCCTGGTGTGTAGGTGCATACTACCTTAGCCTTACTCTCTCACCTTACTACCTTAGCTCTTCAGAAAATAACCACTTTCCCAAATTAGCTCTTCAGAAAATAGCCTCCTTACATATTACACAAAATAGCAATATTAATGGCTTAACCCTCCAGAAAATAGCCACCTTACACATTACACAAGCTAGCCACCGTATTACCTTTGTGCTTCAGAAAATAACCACACCTCAGACCCTCAATTGTACTTACTTGATCTCCACAACTCTCTGTCAGCAACCTCTGCGTTCCTGCCCGTCTGAACATGGCTCATCTTTGTGGATTGAGAAAAAAAATTGGAGACCTACCTTGGCAGGGTCTTGTTCCAAATGGGCAGGAATCCACAGAACCCGTCTTCTCAGGAGGTATGACTGTGATAACTTTCATTTCATTAATATTTTAAGAGACATAAAAGATTGAAAAAAATCAGTTGAGAATCACAACGTGGAAAGGCTTAACAGCACAGCTAGCATCTTCCATTGAGCTTTCTCAAAGCCCCTTAAATTGAGTGTTTAACCCTTAGGAGACCGTATTCTTGTGAAGGAATATGTTGGTCCTGTTGTCCATTTGCCTTTAAAGCTCTGTGAGTTTTTGTCCTAGAGACATAAAAATAACACCCCCAAAAACCTTGAATCCTTGAATCGAAACTTGCACTTTGCAAGGAGAATATAACTAAAATGTTGCACATTTCGCATTGGACAGATAACTTATTATCCTTTAGTACATAATACGCTATCGTATTTAGTACAACATGTCATTGGAAAGTAGTCCTTTGACGTGCCTACTCACCACTCAGATGCACCGTTGCAAGGAGTTTGATTTCTGGTTTGGACAGTACTGCACACTGATATTCTCCCCCATCCCCTGTTATTAGCCTGGTGATATTAACCATGAGGAGTCCCTCATTGGGATGGTCTGACAGAAGAACTCGACCTTCCTCACGCTCTTGTGATGTTCCTTTCGAGATGGCGAACGGGGCGTCACAGCCACCATCTGTTCTGCAGAGGGTCTTGGGACTGTCGGTGTACTCCTGAGGGTAATTGCACCGGATGGAGGCAGGCTCACCCAAATAACCTGTTACCGCGATCTGCTCCTCACAGTAGTGGCCTGTTAGATTCAGGACAAACCGACAAAGATGAAGAAACAGAACGAAGATGTTTGAAAAGAACGAACTGAACGTGCAGTTTCATGATTTTGTATTCAGCTAAAATCATTTTAGTTTGAAGTTGTTTTTCTTTTCTTTTCTTTAAATTAGGGTTAAAAGCACTTCTGAAAGGAGACTTTCTTTTGTGTGTATGTGTGTGTCTATGGTTAAAGAACATAAAATGACCTACAGCAGTGTTTTTCAACTGGTGGGTTGTGTTTTTTTGTTTGTTTTTTTTTTATGAAAAAATTCCTTCACAGCCAATGGCTTTACACCTTTCCCTCATTTAGTATTCACGGAGCTATGAATATGCTAATGAGACCCGTCTCTATCTGACTCCGGCTTGACTATGTAATCAAACAGCTAATAATGTGTTTCTAATGTGAGATAAATGTTAGATGTTATTGTTAATGTTAATGTAACATGCTAAAATCTATCTGAGGACAGACAAATTTGCTATGCATTCATTGATAGTAGGCCCTATGTTTATGTTTATATTTTTATGTTTATTTTATGGTTTGAATTCTATAAAATTTGGGTCTCAAGGCCAGACCAGTTGAGAACCACAACCATATTAAGCTCAAAGTCTCATTTTCAATGGGTCATGCCTTAAAAGCTGTGATTCGCTGCTTAGACCACCAGGTGGCGACCTCCTCTTCATAGCGATTGTAGCAGCTGCAAGGGGAGGGCACACATCTCTTCCTCATTATCGTTGTCTCGCTCTCACTCTCCCTCTCTCTCTCTCCCTCCCTTCCTCTACCTGCTCTCTCTCACTCTCTCTCTCTCCCTCCCTCTCTCTCTCTCTCGCTCCGTCTCTCTCCCTCTCCCTGCTTTCTCTCTCTCTTTCTCTGCCTCCCTTCTCTCTCTCTCCCTCTCTCTCTCTCTCTCCTTCTCCCTGCTCTCTCTTTCTCTCTGGCTTTCTCTCTCTCTCTCTCTCTCTCTGCCTCCCTTTCTCTTAACAAACCATCCTCCTTTAATCTGAGATTCTTGGAAGCCTTTCAGGTTCTCCTTAGCGTGGCCTGTTCAGTGGTTTGTTTTTCATTTTTGTTGAATGTCCCCCCCCCACCATTTACACATGATTCCTATTCAGACCTTTACACATGATCCCTAACCAGACCTTTACACATGATCCCTAACCAGACCTTTACACATGATCCCTAACCAGACCTTTACACATGATCCCTAACCAGACCATTACACATGCAGTGTGTGATTCTAATTCAATACACATTTACACATGACCCTAACCAGACCTTTTAAACATGTAGTCTGTGATTATAATTCAATACACATTTCAGTGAATTGCTCCGCACAGTCCTCTAGCTGTCTGTTCAGTGTTTGCATTAAAAAAACAACCTCAAGCTCATCGTATATATATATACAGTCTATAGATCTGATGTATATATCACTATGTATATATGGCCTTTTCAGACACAGAGATGTTGAATTAGTCCTATTTCCTTCTCCATTTGTACTTTGTACAACCTGCCATTTTGTGTTACGTCTGTGGAGTTCTTACTGGGTCAGTGCTATTTTGTGTTACGTCTGTAGAGTTCCTACTGAGTCAGTGTCATTTTGTGTTATGTCTCTAGCGCACTCCATCTCATTATTATGAACACTGCAATCGTCTGTCAATCCATGACCAAACATACAGTACATGCTATAGTTTAACAAGGAACCATTTCTCAGCTCAGTGTTTCCCTTAAATGTTCGGTATTGTTAAGTATAAATACGGTGGCTGTCAATGTAGTGTAAGTGCTGACTATTATGGTCTAGATCGCCCACGTAAGGTAGGGCAATAGAACATAGAGCAGTCGCCCTCTGAGTCCATGAGCTGAGCCTTGACTAAAGTTTACCCACCTGGGGTAGGCTGGCTGGGGGTGGGTGGGTCTTATTGTGGGCAGGGGTATAATCATTAGATTTGTGATGTGTAATTGTATAATTGTATTGAGTACCCAAAGAACACCAATAAAAAGTGTTAAACGTAAAGTTTACGCACCTGAGGTCAAGAGGAGGGTAAAGAGAAGAGCCTTCGTCATCTTCGTCATCTTCATCCTGAAACTTTAGTCGATCGACGCCTTCCAGAGACCACTTGGGGTAGAGAGCTCTCTTAAGCGATTTGCTTGTCTGTCCGTCGGTGTAACCTGCATGCCAGCTACTCGGCTCTCTTCTCTCTGCCGTTTGTTTCGCTGCTATATTTGTCGGTCTGTGGTTTGCAGCGGTCTTTCCCCCACCCTTAAATGGGAAATGGTAAAATTAAGCAATTTCCTCTAGCTGTGCGGCTAAGGGAGAGGGAGAGAGAGGGAGAGACAGACAGATACAGAAAGAGAGAGCAAGAACTTTCTTGTTCTGTATATACACACCCTGTGTTTAAATGTTTTGCTTTCGACAATGCAATGTCATGCAAGCAGAGAGAGAGAGAGAGAGAAAGGGAGAGAGGGAGGGAGGGAGAGAGAGGGAGAGAGGGAGAGCGAGAGAGAGGGAAAGAGAGAGAGGGAGAGAGAGAGAGGGAAAGAGAGAGAGGGAGAGAGAGACAGAGAGAGAGAGATGGAGATAGGGAGAGAGGGAGAGTGAGGGAGACTGTCTGTTTGTCTGTCTGTCTCTGTCTGTCTGTCTGTCTGTCTGTCTGTCTGTCCGTCTGCCTGTCTGTCAATTTCAGCATACAAGTGTGCCAAAAACAAATTAATTCCCTGAACTATATGAGGTGCATACAGATTCAAAAAATATAAAAACCTGCTCTTTATCAGTCACATATACCATAAGAATATGCCTAGCCATCACCTCAAAGATGACTGGTTAAGTAGTTATGTGTCTGGTCTTAGAGGAGTATTCAAACAAGGTGCACGTGCACTTGGTTGGAGCCACAGAGAGACAGTGAGAGAGAGAGAGAGAGGTGTGTGTGTGTGTGTGTTTGTGTGTACGTGTATGTTTGTGTGTGTGTGTGTGTGTGTGTGTGTGGGGGGGGGGGTTGTATTATGCATGCATGTGTGGGGGGGGGGTATCATGCATGCATGGGTGTGTGTGTATGTGGTGTGTGTGTGTGTGTGTGTGTGTGCATCATGTGTTGGTCTTTATGGCAGAGTGTACATGTCTTTATGAATACATAGGGTTATGTAGGTGTGTGTTTTAATTCAGCGTCTGTTAGTGTGTGGTGTCTGCTACTCTGCTGGTAAATCTGCCAATCAGCTCATCCATGGCTGTCTGTGTTGTTGCTGTCATATATCTGAGTGTCAGGTTATCTTCATACAATCATCTACTTCCTCATTTACTCAGTGGCCTCATGATTATATATAGGGATGGAAAAACACCATCAGATAGTCATTTAAATATGAACATCACACTGTATAATGAACCACAGACATGCAGTTGCTAACAAACATATATTGTTGCAATGGACACCCAACCACTTCGGATAACCGAGGGATGTCAGTGACAGTATGATGCTGATTTTGGCAAAGTGCTAAATTTGACATGAGTACATATAATATGACTTAATATATGGGGGGGGAGGGCAAGAGTCTGTGAGTGTATGTGCTGTATGACGCTGCAGGAGGTTGTGAGTGTGTGCTGTATGATGGTGCAGGAGTGTATGTGCTGTATGCTGTGTAACCAAATGCTGTATTATTGTTTATTACTCATAGCGTGGCACTCACAACGTCACGGATACAAATATAAAAGATATAGAACGTTTTATTAGCAATAATTTACACCTCCTTCTCCCAGTGCTCACCGATCACAGATAAACAGATAAATAGAATGATACATAAATATAAACAAATAAAAATAGGGGGAGAGGGGGATCAGTCAGATGTTTACATGTACAAACAAAGCACAGTGTTTATGTCAGTAGGCAAGGCAAGTGTATTTACATAGCAATCAATAAATAATAAATTCAAAAAAGAAATACAAATAATAATAAAATAATGAATTCAAAGTGACAACAAATTATTAGCAATTCAATCAAAGCGCTTTACAGATGAGCAAAAAACAGAAAGACATTTCCGACTTCAGGAAATGCATCCGACACGGCTATATGTGTTCACTGAGATGTGACTCCACCACCACCCCGTCACCAGAGAGAACACTTACTGTATGTGTCATGCAAGGGGCTTCAGGTGGAATGGAATCATCAGAAGTGTCTGCTGCAGGCCTCTGAGTAAGATAGCTTCATATTATATAATATAAGTATATAGATTCATATATATAATATAAGTATATAGTTTCATATTATATAATATAAGTATGTAGATTCATATATATAATATAAGTATATAGTTTCATATTATATAACATAATTATATAGATTCATATATATAATATAAGTATATAGTTTCATATATATATATAATATAAGTATATAGTTTCATATTATATAATATAAGTATATAGATTCATATATATAATATAAGTATATAGTTTCATATTATATAATATAAGTATGTTCGGTCATCAGAGAGGAGCATTCAAGTATATCGGCTCTTCAGTAGGATAAGAGGCCGAAGAGTATGCAGTGTCAACAAAGGGGGTTCTGGGTAACTGCGCAAGGGAGTATGTGGAGTCATCGCAAAGGTTTCCGGGTAACTCAGCCAGAGAATAAGCAATATCCTCAGAGCAGTTTGGATCCGTTTGGGATTGGGGACACGTCGGCTCGTCAAATGGACACGGGGGTGATTGAGCAAGGTGGTAAGTGGGATCCTGGGGGTAGTGGGGTACCTCAGTGGTAGAATAAATGCCATTGTCACAGAGGATTGTGGGTAATTCGGCAGTGGAGTACACCGTATCTTCAGGGGAGCTTGCGTCGTCCAACTGAGGGCAAGATGAAGCCTTGGGGGAGTCACCTACAGAAGGCTCGTCACAAGGGCTTGGTGGGATATCAGCGGAGGTATATATGGGCTCTCCAGAGGCGGCCTCCTCGATGTCACCTACATAAGGCTCGTCACAAGGGCTTGGTGGGATATCAGCGGAGGTATAAATGGGCTCTTCAGAGGTGGCCTCAGCGATGTACGTGTAGTCGTCGCTGAGGATTGTGGGTACTTGAGCAGTTGAGCCGCAGTCATCAGGGTCAGGGGTGGGTTCGGCCGTCTCTGAAGATGGAGGATCACAGGAGTTCTTAATCTCCTCAAAGTCACAGACTGAGAGGGGGATCTGAGAGGGAGGGAGAGAGGGAGGGAGGGAGAGAGGGAGGGAGGGAAAGAGGGAGGGAGAGACGTTTAACGCTTGTTTATTGAACACCTTTATATTACTGCACCTTCAAAATGCATAGTGCATTAGAACATTCAACACAGGCAGACAGAGAGAAGCACATGGGAAGAGTGAGAGAGAGAGAGAGAGAGTGAGAGAGAGAGAGAGAGAGAGAGAGAGTGAGAGAGAGAGAGAGAGAGAGAAAGAGAGAGAGAGAGATACAGCAAGAAAGGGTGTGAGTTAGAACTTCAACTAAAGTGAAATGTGCTGTTAGTCTCTCACTTCTAAGACAAAGACAAAGACATTGAATAAACAAATGACATGTCTTCACGCTTGTTTTTGGTACCTCTGTGTGGCGCCTGTGGTTCGTTTTTGTGCTTCTTGATGAAGTGGATGGGTCTGTGTGACACAAGAAGCACACATGATCACAGACACTCAAAACTGGACATTCCAAAATGCCCTAGTCATAATCAGCAACTCGCTATTCTCTCCGATGTATGATATATGTGTGTGTGTGTGTGTGTGTTTATTAGAATCAGAATCAGAATCAGAATTGTATTTATTGCCAAGCACTGTAGGTTTACACCTACCTGGAATTTGCTTTGGTATATAGTTGCATACAATAAACATAAAACATAAAAACACAAGAAGCATTAATCTGTTTGTCTGAGCTGATTTGTGTATACATGAATCTATGGTCTATGTATGTGTGTGTGTGAGTGTGCGTGAGTGTGTGTGTGTGTGTGTGTGTGTGTGTGTGTGTGTGTGTGTGTGTGTGTGTGTGTGAGAGAGTGTGTGTGTGTGAGTGTGTGTAGGTGTGAGAGTGTGTGTGACAGTGTGAGTGTGAGTGTGAGTGTGTGTGTGTGTGTGTGTGTGTGTGTGTGTGGGAGTGTGTGTGTGTGTGTGTGTGTGTGTGTGTGTGCGAGTGTGTGTGCGTGTGTTTGGTGTGTGTGTGTGTGTGTGTGCATGTGTTTGGTGTGTGTGTACGAGTGTGTGTGCGTGTGTTTGGGCTTGAACACCTACCTTTTCTTTTGTCATTCCTGCACATGCCGATGCACACTAATGGGAGCCCCACCATCAGTCCAACAGCAACCAGTACCATAGACACAATCACAGCCACGCCTTGAGGAAGAGTGAACATAAACACCAAAGGTAAAGGCTAAAGATGTAGTTAGCAGTCACTGGTAGCAGATGCCATACACACTATCACGGTCCTCACTAAGGGTAGCGTGAATGTGAACATCAAAGCTAAAGGCTAAGGATGTAGTTAGCAGGCACTAATAGCAGATGCATCAATTATCACTAAGGGACGGGTGAACAAAAACACCACAGTTAAAGGCTAAAGATGTAGTTAGCAGTCACTAATTTCAGACGCCACAGACACAGTCACGGTCATCACTAACGGTAGCTTGAACGTAAACATCAAAGCTAACGGCTAAAGATAAGGTTAGCAGGTACCAATAGCAAACGCATCAGTCATCACTGAGGGAGGAGTGAACATAAACATCAAAGCTAAAGGCTGGTAGCAGATGCCATAGAAACAATCACGGTCATCACTAAGGAAAGTGAGAACATAAACACCAAAGCTAAAGGCTAAATATGAAGGTAGCAGTCACTGATAGCAGACACAATCACGGTCATCACAAAGGGAAGTGAGAACATAAACACCAAAGCTAAGAGCTAAAAATGTGATGAGAGAATTACGACAGATCTGGACTTGATGTGAGAGGGAACTATGACAGGTCAAAGAGGGAACTATACTGGATCCAGCCCTGAGGTGTATTCCATGCTGCGTGGGTTTACTCCGGGTACTCCGGTTTCCCCCACCATCATAAAGACATGCATTGCATCGTATGAATATGAATGAATGTTGGTGGTGGTCGGAGGGGCCGTTGGCGCTGATTGGCAGCCACGCTTCTGTCAGTCTGCCCCAGGGCAGCTGTGGCTACTGAGGTAGCTTACCACCACCGGTATGACTGTGTATGAATGACTACTGGACTCTGGACTCTGTAAAGCGACTTTGGGTATATAGAGAAGCGCTATATAAGATTTAATTGATTGATTGATTGATGCTGGATCCAGCCCTGTGGTGTAACCATGCTGGATCCAGCCCTGAGGTGTATTCCTATTCAGCTTCTTAAGGTTCTGCTATGCAGCGCGCTCTATGATTCTTAGCCTTCAGTGAGTCTGTCATGTGTGTTAATAGTGCGTGTTTTGTTCCCCCCATACCGTATGGTGACAATGGGATGAAAGATGATGATGATGACGTTTGAGATGTTGATGGTAGAGATGCAGCGGTTGCTGATACTGGTATTAGGGATGATGATGATGAGGATGATGATGATGATGATGATGATGATGATGATGAGGATGATGATGATGATGTTATTGTCATCTGAGATGTTGATGGCAGAGAAGCCGAGGTTGGCGATAATGGTATTAAGGATGATGGCGACGACGATGATGATGGTGGTGGTAGTGGTGATGAGTCTGTTCCTGGTAGCGCTGATGAAGATACTGTTGACAGCTGTGCTGCTACAGCTGCTGATGATAATACTGAAAGCACATAAAACAAGAATGCAAAAGTGAGCTTACAAGTAAGAATAAGGCTAACTAAATACGCATCTTTGAAACAAATGAATAGTAACATTGAGGAAAACTATCCACAATGTAGCTAAATCAAGTTTGGATTTACTGACAATATGTTATGCTCTCATGAAATCGCCACAAAGTTACTCATCAAAAAAAGTCAACATGCAAGCATACCTCAGCATGCAAGCTACTAGACTACTAGGGTTACTAGGCAACCAAGGCTTACTCTATTCTAAACGTTCTCAGAATACAGACCAGTGGAACTAAATTTAGCCGTTAAAAAAAGTTCTCAACATTGGCATTTCCTGTAGATATAGAAGTGCACAAAAGAGACGCGTATCTTAACAGCTGTCACCAAGACTCAATTACCCACAAACCCCTCTGATGATGGCACCTATTCTCTAAAGACTGATAGACATCATGCAACACCCATGGAGGCCTCCTCTGCGCCACAGGGTCCTAGTGCATGCCACTTTGAATCAGCCCTCACAGCACAGCACAGCACAGCACAGCACGGCTAAACCCAGTTCATCGTATATACTGTATATATCAGTATATCAAAGTATATTAATCCAACAGTCAAGCATCTGCAAACTAGCAAATTGGATTTACCTACAGATTATATGCTGCATCTAAACACATCCAGTCCTCCCAGGCATTGCTATAGCAGACACGGTACACTTATTTTTGCATTTTCATCTAGTTTCAACAACAATTTCCATGATCCTTACCTGGAGTTCAACCTCTCATCTCTCAACCTCTCAACACCCAGTGGTGTTGAATGAGACTCTACCAGGGGCTAACACACTCATGATCACATCCTCAACACACACATGACCACACCGTTACACTAAAACTGTAGATCGCCATTACCCGCACACTTGTACTAGTTGTTCTGATGTTAGTGTGAGGTCGGCATGGTGTGTGTATGTGTGCATGTGTGTGTGTGTGTGTGTGTGTGTGTGTGTGTGCATGTGTGTGTGCATGTGTGTGTGTGGCTGTGTGTATGTGTGCATGTGTGTGTGTGCAAGTGTGTGTGTGTGTGTGCTGTTAATTTACCTGATAGAAGGACAATCATGCCAATGAGTAGTCTGACCATGATCACTGGCGCCGGCAGTCAAAGGCTTTGCACGCTACAGTACAAGATGCTTTTTTTAATCTCTCACAAACACGTGATCGGCTAGTTAGACTTTTTTTTCTTCTCACTCAGCACATAGCTAACCTCTTCCTCTTTCTGCCTGCATTCTGACACAGATAGAGTTAAAGAGAGCGAGGGAGAGAGAGAGAGATAAAGAGAGAGAGGGAGAGAGAGAGAGATAAAGAGAGAGAGAGGGAGAGAGAGAGAGATAGAGGGTGAGAGGGAGAGAGGGAGAGGAGGAGAAGGGGTAAGAGAAAGAGAGAGAGAAGAGGGGAGAGAGAGGGAAAGAAAGAGAGAGAAGAGGGGAGAGAGAGAGGGAGAGAGAGAGAAGAGGGGAGAGAAAGACAGAGAGGGAGAGAAGGGGGAAAGAGAGAGAGGGAGTTTCTCTTCTATGTCTTTTTTTATCATTACTTTTCTTTCCAAAGCCTCTTTCTCATCTGTGCTATTGTAAGCATTCTGAGAGTATCGGTGTATTTGACGAGAGCGCACCCACTTGAACACACACTGGCCAGTATGAGATGAGAGCGCACCCACTTGAACACACACTGGCCAGTATGAGATGAGAGCGCGCCCACTTGAACACACACTGGCCAGTATGAGATGAGAGCGCACCCACTTGAACACACACTGGCCAGTATGAGTGAGATGAGAGCGCACCCACTTGAACACACACTGGCCAGTATAAGACGAGAGCGCACACACTTGGACACACACTGGCCAGTATGAGATGAGAGCGCACCCACTTGAACACACACTGGCCAGTATGAGTGAGATGAGGGCACCCACTTGAACACACACTGGCCAGTATGAGACGAGAGCGCACCCACTTGAACACACACTGGCCAGTATGAGTGAGATGAGAGCGCACACACTTGAACACACACTGGCCAGTATGAGATGAGAGCGCACCCACTTGAACACACACTGGCCAGTATGAGTGAGATGAGGGCGCACCCACTTGAACACACACTGGCCGGTATGAGTGAGATGAGGGCGCACCCACTTGAACACACACTGGCCAGTATGAGATGAGAGCACCCACACTGGCCAGTATGAGACGAGAGCGCACCCACTTGAACACACACTGGCCAGTATGAGACGAGAGCGCACCCACTTGAACACACACTGGCCAGTATGAGATGAGAGCGCACCCACTTGAACACACACTGGCCAGTATGAGTGAGATGAGAGCGCACCCACTTGAACACACACTGGCCAGTATGAGATGAGAGCGCACACACTTGAACACACACTGGCCAGTATGAGTGAGATGAGAGCGCACCCACTTGAACACACACTGGCCAGTATGAGACGAGAGCGCACCCACTTGAACACACACTGGCCAGTATGAGATGAGAGCGCACCCACTTGAACACACACTGGCCAGTATGAGACGAGAGCGCACCCACTTGAACACACACTGGCCAGTATGAGATGAGAGCGCACCCACTTGAACACACACTGGCCAGTATGAGATGAGAGCGCACCCACTTGAACACACACTGGCCAGTATGAGACGAGAGCGCACCCACTTGAACACACACTGGCCAGTATGAGATGAGAGCGCACCCACTTGAACACACACTGGCCAGTATGAGATGAGAGCGCACCCACTTGAACACACACTGGCCAGTATGAGATGAGAGCGCACCCACTTGAACACACACTGGCCAGTATGAGATGAGAGCGCACCCACTTGAACACACACTGGCCAGTATG
>NC_045175.1:16648774-16711274 GCF_900700415.2 Clupea harengus | reverse complement strand
TGGACATACAGTTGTGTACAGTATATACACCTATTTACAAATCTACATGCAAGCACAAGTAAATTAAGTTAGGAGCAGGAAAGTAAAATTCAGCGGTAACTGAACCCTAAGCCATACAGCTACACTAAAGTTAGCATAGCCAAGTTGTAGTCGTGAGCAAAGCCTCTGCCAGTTTTCTATTTCCTAAAACATTAACACCAACATTTTATTAAACAGGAGGAGATGAAGATATGAGTTACCTGAGAGAATGATTAAGAGTGAAAGAGCAAGAATCTCCATTCTGGATTGCTTTCAGTCCAGAGGTTAGCATGCTCTGCTCTAAACTGCATACAGTATGTGCACTTTTACACAGTTTATACTTAGTCTCATCCTGTTCAACATGTGCTCTGGTCTTGTGTTCTGCCCACTCAAAGGTGTGAGGTCCACCCCTTCCTCTATTTCTAGAATCCTCTGAGCAGTACAACGAGACAGAATACATTATATATGAATTTCACATATATATTATATATCACTTCATACATTTACATTTGTGCTTCATTGTGCCTGTTTTGTAATGCATGAAGGATAATAAGGGGTTATTGTGATAACAAAGGTTAATGTGAGAATGTTTTGAGGTCCTTCTGAGAATGATCCGTTGCACCACAAAGCTGCCCTGACTGTGCACAGACCGGTGGGTGTTCTTCATTCAGCAACATGAATCTCCCACATGGAAGCAACACGAGAGCATGTGCATTGAAACAAACAGCTGCACAAAAACAGACACAAATGGTACACAGACCAGCGAATCAACATACACACTTTGATACAAATACACACACATACACACACACACACATAATCACACACAGACACACACACTCACACACACACACACACACACACACACACATATAAAAACACATTTAGCAGCACTGAAAGTCACCATGGCCAAGTCTGAGCCCGGAGAGAAAGCAGAACTAGGCCTATTTCTCAGAAACAAGGGAGGGGGAGGGGGGGAAAAAAACATTCTTAAAAGCAAAGTTTACATTTCCCTTGAAATTCTGCACTGACATCCTTAGACGCAGACGCAGACTATATGGAGGACATATGATGGCCTGTATCCACACTAGATTGCATGCAGTTTGCTCCGTTTTCAACAGCTGACTGTCTGTGCACAGACGTGTGGTTTGGTTTGTGTTCTTTACACTCAAATATGTGAGGTCCTCCCCTTCCTCTGTTTCTCCACAGTTTACTGTGGTCAGCACATTCGAGAGAAAGACAAAACTTAACAAAGATGGCATATACTTTATAGTCAGACTTTTTCCTTTTAAATACACTGGTCTTTTAAAGATGTTATAGACATGGATGAATGGGTACATGTCTGATGTCATGTAATGTTCCTGTCTTCTGAATAAAAAAAAACAAGTTGGAGGCCATACAGTCCACACAAGGTAGCACAGTGACATCTGCTGGGGCTAAATAGGAACTGCACAGCTGATTAACTACCAATATTCAGTCTTAAATATCCACTGTGTCATTGATGCAAATAAATGAAAGCTTTATTTATATGATCTATATTGTAGTTTTATTTGAGCACTCCAATATCATTCCCATGATTTCTGATAATGTTTTCCCCAATAGCAGCTGAGATAAGCAGCCATGATGGATTTTGGCCCTGTGAATCCCAGATACAGAGTGAGTCAGATACAGACAAGATGACAGACGAGGGACTCAAAGGTTTGACTTGGTAATCTTAGACATATACGTCTTCAAACATAGGATTCTGAAGGTTTCAACACATGATGATGAGTATTATTTTATTTTAATTTGTTTTTGTTGAATCATATTATAAAATGTAACATGCAATAGCCCAGGGAAACATTATAAGAAATGTATTTATATATATTTACATGTTTGTTTGTGCAGTCTGGTGTTTTTGTACTCATGCTGTCAGGTCAGCATCTATGATAATCCTTTATAAGCCAATGACCCACAGTATCCTCATCTCCTGTAAATGAGAAAAAAACCCTTCTGTCATTCTAACTAATGGCAATGTTGTCAAGTAATTGGCCAAAATACAATATAGGTAGCCATAAATAATATGTTATTGATGTATGCAAGCTATATGCAATTTGCAGTAGGCAAGTTGTCTGTAAGGTAGTTAGTACCGAAATACCTTAGATAGCTAAATGCTGGCATTATGGTATTGGTGCTACATTAGTTAAATGCTGGCTATCTTATGGTATTGGTGCTTAATTAGTTAGCTAAATGCTGGCTGTCTTATGGTATTGGTGCTACATTAGTTAGCTAAATGCTGGCTATCTTATGGCATTGGTGCTTAATTAGTTAGCTAAATGCTGGCAATCTTATGGTATTGGTGCTACATTAGTAAGCTAAATGCTGGCTGTCTTATGGTATTGGTGCTACATTAGTTAGCTAAATGCTGGCTATCTTATGGTATTGGTGCTTAATTAGTAAGCTAAATGCTGGCAATCTTATGGTATTGGTGCTACATTAGTAAGCTAAATGCTGGCTATGTTATGGTATTGGTGCTACATTAGTTAGCTAAATGATGGCTATTATGGTATTGGTGCTACATTAGTTAGCTAAATGCTGGCTATCTTATAGTATTGGTGCATGCAAGGTGTAAGCAATTTGTAGTAGACAACTCGGCAGCTAGATAGTTAGCGCTCTAGTTATAGAAAAAATGATCTGCAGCTTTGTAAATAATAACTATTTTTCACTGCCAAATGAGCTGGTTAAAGGTTCCTCGTCTATACGTGTACATGGGTCATCATAGGAATTTGTGGGTAATGTAGTAGGTAAGGATATTGGAACATCAGATGAGTTGGTTGGTAACTCCAAAAGGATATATGTGGAATCATCAACAGGAACAACATTATCAGTGATGTCATCAGATGGTCTGATGGATAAATCCACAGTTCTGCAGGTATGGTCTTCAGCTGACCTGGTTGGTGAATCAGCAGTTGGGTCATCAGAAGGGATTGTGGGTAACTGAACAGTAGAATTCATGGGATCATCAGAGGGGATTGTGGGAAATTGAGCAGTAGCATATGTGGGATCATCAGAGGGGATTGTGGGTAATCCAACAGTAGAGTATGTGGGCTCATCAAGGGGAATTGTGGGTAATGGAGAAGTAGAGTTTGTTTGGTCATCAGAAGGGATTGTGAGTAATCCAACAGTAGAGTATGTGTGGTCATCAGGGGGGATTGTGGGTAATCCAGCAGTAGAGTATGTGTGGTCATCAGGGGGGATTGTGGGTAATTGAGCAGTGGCATACACAGTGTTGGTTGTGGCGTCTGCAGGCTCTGAGAGGGGAGGGTGGTTGCTGTCTTTAATCTCCTCATACACATGCTCTGTGTGATGGACCTGTTCAAGGCGATCATTTTGGAAAAACACACAAACAAACAAATAACAAAGAAATAAAGAGACAAAGTTAGATAACACCGATCTTATGTGTCCTTCACCTTAAAATGTGAATTCTGAGATTTGGTGATACAATTAGCAGCCCGCTATCTAACCAGCAAAGACTAAATACACTAACATTCGAACAAGCATAAAAAGGGGTAATAAAAGTATCCTCAATAAAGTTTAGACTTTAAATATTAAGGGACAAACCAGCATGATAGAATGAACACACATTCATGCCAGTGCACACGTAGACACATAGAACTGAAGTTCTCCGACAACTTCAACTCGGTAAAATGATCAATTTACCTCTCTGCTGCTTTCTGTGTCTCCATTGTTGTTCGATGCACAGAAGCATCCTGTAGGAGACACAACAGGGCAAAGGCATCACAAACATGAAGATGCACACTTATTCACACCTCCATTATGTAGTATTCAATGCTTGAGGCTCAGTTATATATCAGACCTTTAGTCCTTCTACGCAGGTGAGCAATGAGGACCACAGCTCCCAGTGCCAGGGCAGCTGCTGTCAGGGCCAGTGACACGGGCATAGAAGCACCTAATGGAGAGAGAAGACAACCTCACCATGAGCCTCACCAGGAGGAACGCTTTAACACTTTAACTGATGGGACATTTGTGTCATTGAGCCATTCTTGGGGATTGCCATGACAGTTCTCAGCAATTTAAATGCCATAGCAGCATATGTCCTGAGAAGTTACGTCACAGGACACAGTGTGTGTGTGTGTGTTTCAAGCCGATACAATCCACATGGGTGGAGGTAGATGTAAAATACCAACATCATTTGAGTTGAAGTTGGTGATTCTGGTTCAAGTCTGTGGAGTCAAACCTAATGGCTAAACTCATTTAGAGAGCAACTCTGCAGGGCCAAGTTGAGAAATGTTACTCAAGGGGCTTCAGCAGACTGTTGCATAGGCATGAAATGAAATATGTGAAAAACTAATGTTTGGGGATTTGGGATAAGAAATATTGGGGAACAAAGGAGTTTAATCCAAGACAGCGAGTCACTAAGGCCCCCATTATTAGTATATACCATGTGGGGAGTCCAATGGAGGTGAGGGTAATCGTGACCGTGATGTTGAAAAGGACGATTTGCCAGGAATTAATACTCTTCCTGTTGTTCTTGCTGCTGCTGTTGTTGTTGTTGTTGTTGTTGATGTGGATGACGGACATTCTGAAATACCAAAGTCAAAAATGGTTTACTTTGCAAAAGCTAAATACGTTTCATATTAAATTAAAATATAATGGGCTTATAAAGTGATGACTTTAAGCCATAAATGCTCCAAGGCTCAGTTGCCTTAAAGAGAGAAACTTTGCATTTTAAAGGCCCAGTCCATGACTCTGGCCAAAACATGTCGATTTTCAGTTCAACACCTAATCAAATTACATCCCCCACTTCCGTGCTCCTGAAGCTATGTATTGATTGGGGAGTAATCACTGAATGATCAGCTAGTGGGTCAGGAGGAGTAATCAATACATTTGATAAGCTAGTGGGTCATGAGGAGTCATCACTGAATGATCAGCTAGTGGGTCATGAGGAGTCATCACTGAATGATCAGCTAGTGGGTCATGAGGAGTAATCACTGAATGATCAGTTCATGGGTCATGATCAGTAATCACTGAATGATCAGTTAGTGGGTCATTAGGAGTAATCAATGAATTTGATAGAAACGGAAGTATTGGACTAGAACCGTTGCCTGTACTTTTAAATGTAAATCAATAACCAATCTTTGGGAGTATTGAAGAGAGGAGAATGTGATTGTCTTTTGAGTTCAAATATCAACAACCTTTCAACAGGATCGAGGAATGCACCTTCCAATACCATGTTTATTTCCCCCACTCTCTCTCTCTTTCTCTCTCTCTCTCTCTCTCTCTCTCTCGCTCGCTAGAGCGCGCTCTTACACACACACATTAGGGCTGTCAAAATGGCTCAAAAATGACGTTCGAATATTCGCTTTAAAAAAACACATATATTCGAACATATTCGAATTTCTGGTTGCGCATTAGGCACGTCAATAACAGGACAAATGAATACAACGAGACATAACTACTTGTATAGGTAATTTATTTAAGTTTAAACATATTTAACAACATATTACCTACACAAAAATACGTAAATTAACTAATGGCCAAGACCGCAGAGCTTGCACACACTCGCACTCTTTCTTTCTCCCTCTCTCTGCCTCTCCCGCACCGCCTCGCTCTCTGCACATAGCGGTTTAAATGAACGACAACAAGGGATACGGTACCTCGGTTCCAGTGCTTCACAGAACTCCCTGAAGCCTATCCCATCCACCACACTGGTCAGCCTCATGTCCTTGCATATGAACGAAATCAATTTTTGCGTGCAGGCCTCCTGTCGTGCCGCAGGCAACGAACTTGTGACGGACGGCGCAAAATATGTATCCAAACGTGGCTGTTTCGCTGAAGTTCCACATATTATGCCGTATTCACTTGGATGCACATTTTGGAGATGTAGCCTCACGTTGCTAGTTGTTGAATGGTAAGCTAACGCTAGCTTACATAGCTTATACACTACTTTATCTGTAGGCTCAACAAGTTTACAATCAACTGCCCAAAATCCGAAATATTTCCAGACATCACTCTTTAGATTTTTGGGGGTTACAATCACTTTCTCTGCTGCGGTCAAGCAGGGTTCTGCACTTTCTGCCATCTACCACCAAGTCAACTGTCAGCAGTGAGGCAACTTGTTGAGCCTACAGCTAAAGTAGTGTGTAAGCTAGAGTTAGGTTACCATTCAACAACTAGCAACTTGAGGCTACATCTCCACATTTTGGAGATGTAGCCTCAAGTTGCTAGTTGTTGAATGGTAAGCTAACTTTAGCTTACATAGCTTATACACTGCTTTAGCTGTAGGCTCAACAAGTTTACCATCAACTGACCAAAATCCGAAATATTTCCAGACATCACTTTTTAGATGTTTGGGGGTTACAATCACTTTCTCTGCTGCGGTCAAGCTGGATTCTACACTTTCTGCATCTCGCAAGTCAACTGTCAGCAGTGACTCTGTGCCAGACAGTGAGACTCCTGTGACCTGTCCCTGATCTCAGGCGCGCGCCCACCCGCAAAGCAGACAGTGCTGCCGCTGTTTTTTTAGTTTTTTTTTTTACATTCGAATATTAATTTTCACATTCGAAATTCTATTTTTAACAACTATTCGAATATATATTCGAATTTAGAATATTCGTTGACAGCCCTAACACACATACACCCACGGTCTTTGCATTCAGTTGCATCCTGTTGTGGTGAAAGTAGTGAGCAGCAAAACAAAACTGGAACAAAGGTAAAGCAAGAATAGCCCACACCTACCACAAACCACATTTTGTTGCCATGGCTACTGTGCTCTCAGTCATGTCGCATACCATTTACAGGCCATGAGTCGTGTGTAGCATGTAAGAAAGGGGGAGGGTCTCTTTACTCACCATAAACCAGCTTCAAGTTTGTCATCAGCACAAAAACACGATCATTTGTGTCAGATACTCCACACCAGTAATCCCCAGCATCAGATTTCTCCAGGTTGTGAAAAGATATGTTCATCTGGAGCAAATTGTCCTGACTCTGAAACACTGTATATTTCGTCTTTGTGTTTAGTGATGGGGTAAGCGGGGAGCAAGTTAAGGTGTCATTCAACTTGCACAAGTACTTGTGTCTGTGCTTGTACTCTTCAGTGAAGGTGCAGACCGTATCAACATGTCCTCCTTTGGTAAAAGCCTTTCTCACAGGTTCTCCACAACATGGGGCTGTTTGATAATCATGCATGTTATGAATTAATGACCTCATCAGAAACTCAGAAATGTGATGTTGATTTGATCTGTGCAGAAGGAAGATGAGCAGAGGCTCCTAATTCTCACCTGGAATAATTACCAGTCTGACATCTGTGTACACTGCGGGTGGAATGGCCTTGTCAATCACACACTGATACTGGCCTACATCTTCTGTGGTCAGCTGAGTAATCAACACCATGAAGAAATCTCCTTTGGTGTCTTCGTGAAGTGTGAACTTTCCATTTCCTGACTTCCCCCCTTCAGCACACCACTTCTCTGCTTTTCCGTCGTCTCGTTGGCTGCCTTTGTAGAAACACTTTCTGCTGCTCTTATATAGCGAGTCGTAGTTGCACTTAATGATCACGGCTCCGTCCCTGTATCCCCTTAGAGTAAGAGAACTCACAGCACCTGTCACCAAAGGCACATGTGAACCGTCAGCAACACAGAGCACTCAGAACTACCGTCCACCAAACCCGAAATGCCACAACTGCATCACTCAATCACGTCAGATATCCAGACCATACTGCAATAGCATATATACAAATTTTCATTCAGGCACATTTGAATAAAGTTTTAGTCATGAGTAAAATAAATAACTAATTTCACACTGGCTAACAATAATATGATATTAGTTAACATATAGAAAGCTTGTCTGTAGTTAATTATACAGTGTGATGTGCATATTTAAATGTTTATCTTGATGGTGTTTTTCCATCCCTGTATATAATCATGAGGCCACTGAGTAAATGAGGAAGTAGCTGATTGTATGAAGATAACCTGACACAGAGATTAGCAGAAACGACACACTAGCAGAAGCTGGATTAAAACACACACCTACATAACCCTATGCACTCATAAAGACATGTACACTCTGCCATACAGAACAACACATGATGCCACTGAAACCATGCACTATACACATTCACATACATGATGATCCCAACACCACCACCACCACCCATCCCCCCCCCCCCCCCCCCACCCCCCACATACTAACACACACGATGGCCCTGTGGTGCGGTCACAACAACCTGATGCTGAACATGCTCAAAACTGTGGAGATGACAGTGGTCTTCAGGAGAAGCCCCCCTTCACTGCCCCCCCCCTCACCAGCACTGTGCCCTCTGTGGAATCCTCCAGGTTTCTGGGATCCACAATCTCCCAGAACCTGAAGTCGACATCAACATAATCATCAAAAAGGCCCAGCAGAGGATGTACTTCCTGCGCCATCTTAGGAAGTACAACCTGCCTCAGGAGCTGCCGATACAGTTTTGCACTGCAGTCATCGAGTCTGTTCTCTGCACTTCCATAACTGTCTTGTTTGGATCGGTCACCAAACTGGATAGGAATAGACTACAACGGACAGTCAGGTCTGCAGAAAAGATTATCGGTGCCGACCTGCCCACCATCCAAGACCTGTACACGTCCAGAGTCAGGAAACGGGCAGGAACAATCACTTCAGACCCCTCACACCCTGGACATAACCTATCGTCTCCCCTCTGGTAGGCACTACAGATCACTGTACACCAAAACCACCAGACACAGAAACAGTTTCTTCCCCCTTGCCATCTCGCTAATGAGCAGTTAACTCATTGTGGCACTGTGCAATAACCCTGGATCACTATGATAACCACTGTACAATTACACCTACAAATCATATTTATTCAAATAAAATACAAAATATACAATACATTCCATCTTTTACTGTATAACTATACAGGCTGTATATACTGCACTTCCCACGTCATTTCTCTTACCATTTCATATTTATCTCTGCACTTCTTGCACTCTTCACTTCTTTGCACTACTTGTTGTGTTTACAGTTCACAGCTCCTGTATATAGCCATTCCTCCCTGTATATATTTCTTAGACCGTTATACTGTTATGTTGTATTGTGTGTTGTGTTGTATATTTTGTGTAAGTACACTGAGAGCCATTTAACCCGGATTCTGATTATATATACAAATCTACATGCAAGCACAATTAAATGAAGTTAGGAGCAGGAAAGTCAAATTCAGCGATAACTGAACCCTAAGCCATACAGCTACACTAAAATTAGCATAGCCAAGTTGTAGTCGTGAGCAAAGCTTCTGACACTGTTCTATTTCCTAAAACATTTACAGCAACATTGTATTAGACAGTAGGAGATGAAGATATGACTTACCTGAGAGAGTGAGTAAGAGTGACAGAGCAAGAATCCCCATTCTGGATTGCTTTCAGTCCAGAGGTAAGTAATGTCCGTCGTCCGCTCCTCTGAACTGCATACAGTGTGTCAACTTCCTGTCTACCGACATGTTCTCTCGTCTTGTGTTCTGCTCACTCAAATGTCTGAGGTTCACCCCTTCCTCTATTTCTACACTCTGCTGAGGAGCACATCAAAACAGAATACATTATATATGAACTTCTCTTTTTTCACTTTATACAAATTAAATTTGAATTCTTTCATCACAGTCCTCTAGTCCTCTATAAGTGGTAAAAAGTGGCTTGAACTGGGCAATACACTATCGTAGCAAATCAAAAACCAATCTTCAGGAGCATTGAAGAGAGAGGAGAGTTTAATTGGCTGTTTGGTTCAAATGTCAACAATATTTCAACAGGATCGAGGACTGCACCTTCACATATTTACCATATTTACACACCCACCTCTCACTCTCTTACACACACACACACATACCACCCCTCCCCCCACACACACAGTCAGCAGCAAAACAAAACTGGAACACAGGCAAAGCAAGCATAGCCCACACCTACCACAAACCCCATTTTGTTGCCATGGCTACCTTGCTCTCAGTCATGTCACACCATTTACAGGCCCTGAGTCGTGTGTAGCATGGACGGAAGGGGGAGGGTCTCTTTACTCACCATAAACCAGCTTCAAGTTTGTCATCAGCACAAAAAAACGGTCATTTGTGTCAGATACTCCACACCAGTAATCCCCAGCATCAGATTTCTCCAGATTGTGGAAAGATATGTTCATCTGGATCAAATTGTCCTGACTCTGAAACACTGTATATTTCCTCTTTGTATCCAGTGATGGGGTAAGCTGGGAGCAGGTTAAGGTGTCATTCAACTTGCACAAGTACTTGGATCTGTCCACTCCTTCGTGTTTCTCGTCATTCACCAGCAGTTCACTACAATGAGTTAGATCAACAGCATCCCCACATGAATACACCCACATGCACACACATTCAGGCATGCACACACACACACACACACACACACACACACACACACACACACACACGTCAGCCTATTGGGACTAGGTGAATGGTTTAGTGTGTATCTAGCTTGCTGTGATTATTGTGTGCTGTGCCTTTTTGAGTGCTTATGAAATGTATCACCCTTTTTGTATTCACTGTGTGTATTGTGATCCCCCATTAATGTGCACCGTGTGAAATTGCATAGAACACTGTTCACCACACATACTTCCCCTTGGGGCTCACTGATTGCTTCATTGCTTGAACCTGGACACATACCTGGACCATTAGTAACCTACCTATTGACGGGAGCGAGGGCAAGGAGGTGGGGTATATAAACAGGGAGCTGTTGGATTACTGGAGGCCCGGCGGGGACAGCGAAACCGGGACGAACGGACGGACGGATGGACGGACGGAAGGAAGGAAGGAAGGAAGGAAGGAAGGAAGGAAGGAAGGAAGGAAGGAAGGAAAGAAAGAAAGAAAGAATGAATTGGGCTGCAACGGATGGAAGCAGCCCAGAACACGCTATCGTCATGGGGAGCTGTATTTGAATGATCAATGCTCACAATTCCAGAGCAAAGGAACGTAAGCTTTGCTTCCTATTTTTACATGACATTATTACTGCGGTACGTTGATCCTTTACCTGACTATCCGAGGTCTGCTGGTGGCCATTTCCGGGTTGGGACCGAAAGGATTCCAATGACAGAAGTCGGAACCAAGAGAAGCCAACGTGGCGAATATTCCAACGCTCACGATATCCAGCGTGAAGGGAAGTAGTTGTTTCCATCTAAACCCCATTGCGCCTTTTTATTGTATTGGCTGAGTTTTAACTATTTATTTTATTGTGGTGTATGGACTGCCTGCTCCGAGAGGCCGTGACTGACGTCATTGGGAATCCCCGGAGAAGCCCATCGTCTTGAGGGGGGCGTCGCCCATGACGACACACCAAGCCATCCACACTGGACAGATCTCAGCCTTTAGTTGACTACAATTGGACCCCAGCTGCATGTCAGCTCGCTAGTGGATTTTCCTTGTGGACATTTAAATTATTGGAAGACTGCTTTTAAAGATATAAATTATCAACCTTTTACACAAATAAAACTATTTTTATAATTAAATACTGTTGGTACTTCTGTGTCCTGGGCATTCGTAAATTTAAGGAGGCGGCCATACGGCTGACACACACACACACACACAGACACACAAACATTGACTCTCTCTCACACACACACAAACATTGACTCACACACGTATACACATTCATTGACTCACACACACACACAGGCACAAACACACATGTCAACACACACCTCCTCATTGCAGGTTCAGTAGATTTCAAAAGAAGATTGTAGTTTACACCACACACTTGTAGTTTCCACTGTCCTTATTAGTCAACTGAGTGATCAACACCATGAAATGTACCTCTGATGGGTTGTCATAGAGACAGCCAGGGGGAAGGATCTATATTGTTCTCGTCTTTACAAACTCACATACACAAATAAATGAAATTAGGACTGGGAAAGAAAAATGTAGCCGCCTTAGCCACACAGCTACACTAAGTTAGGGCCAGTTTTCCACATAAAGGCTTATAAGGATTGTCCCCAAACTGCTGTAGTTTATATAATGAAGAATGCAAAGAAACATCAGATTATTCAGGCGGTACAACAAAAGGAAAATGGGAAAACACTTGAAGCAGTATTCAGGAATCTACCACATGTGGAGGTTGAATTTTAAAGGACACCCGTTTTGGTTTCATGTCTAAATTAATTTTGATGGTATATGACCATGTGAAGCCATAAAAGTGATCCACTGGATATACACACAGTATATATTTACACACAAGTATCAATTACATCACTTTACATTACATCATCATGCATTACAGCAGAGAGATAAAGGCATTCAGTACTGAGTTACAAACAGGGCATACACAGCAATATTATTAAATCACTTACTTTTATTTAATACCAACTAAGCTGTTTTTACAATTTTAGCTCTAAAAATAAAACGGTAAACACAATAAGACACATCAATGAAGAAAATAAAGACATCTATGACGACTCATAGTAGTAAATGGGATGAGTGGACTACCAGTCTGGCAAATAGAAACCCTTCAATTAACATAGTTACCATAAAGCAAGACGAAAACATGAACACCATCATGAAAAGCCAGGGTTTGCTGACAGACTGGCACAATCTCCCTCTTCCAATAGAAATGAAGGGAGGGGGTGATATTGTTAGAGATTAGAGAGCTTGTCTTGGTCATTGTTTAAAATAGGGACTAGAGGCTGAATGTGAGGTTGGCTTCACTGTAATGCTAAAACCAAGCAGGCTAAGATACAGTAAGATATCATGGTGATGATGATTTTAAATTGACCATCATCAGAGGGGTTTGTGGGTCACTGAGCAAGATAATATGTTCCATCATCAGAGGGGTTTGTGGGTAACTGAGAAGTGGAATAAGTGTGATCTGCAGAGGGGATTGTGGGTAACTCAACAGTAGAGTATATGGGAACATCAGAGGGGTTTGTGGGTAATTGAGCGGTGGAGTATGTAGGGTCATCAGAGGGGTTTGTGGGTAATTGAGCAGTGGTGTATGTTGGGTCATCAGAGGGGTTTGTGGGTAATTGAGCAGTGGAGTATGTAGGGTCATCAGAGGGGTTTGTGGGTAATTGAGCCGAGGCATAAACAGGAGTGGATGTAAGGTCTACAGGCCCACAGGGTCGAGGGTGTCTGGTGTCTTTAATCTCCTCATACACGCCATCTGTGAGAGGAATCTGATGGTGGGAAGAGAGAGAGTGAATAAGTGTTTGTACATTTAGCTGTTACCATGGTAGCAGACAATATTGGAGGGTAGCTTCCATTGTTTTGAATTTGGTTTGTTACCTGTGTGTCTCCTGTTGTGACTCTACCAGTAATGTTTGATGCACTGACGGATGAGTGGGAAGGTTCTGTAGAACACAACACAGCATTAGTGTGTGTGTGTGTATATAAGTGTGTATATGTGTGTTAACATTGTTGCTAACCTCTTGTTCTCTTTCTTTTCTGTATGCAGATAATGATGAAGAGAATCCCTATCAGCAGAGCAACAGCAGTCAAAGACACACATACAACCACAGCAGCACCTGATAAGAGAGATGACCAACTTTAGACACACCAAGACAACCACAGCAGCACCTGATAGGAGAGTTCACCACACAATGACAAACCTTACCAGCAGCAGAAACCAGGTGCCCAGGAGACTGACTGTGTTACCAACTAGATTGGGTGAGCTCACCATACACTAATGCATTCAGTTTGACATTCAGTAACCATTAGATACACTGAATACAGAATAACCAATGAATGCATTTAGATGCACAGCATAACTTCACGTCCATACCATGAGCTGATGAAGATGGTGGGGAAGATGTTGAGGCTGACAGCAGTTGTGGGGAGGAGGAGGAGGAGGATGCCAGTGAGCATGATGAAGATGGTGCTGATGATGATGGTGTTGATGATGATGGTTTTGAAGCTGAGGAGGAGGATTAGTTGTAGTAGATAGAGAGAGAGAGAGAGAGTTATAGAGAGTGAGAGAGATAGAAAGAGAGAGAGAGAAAGAGAGAGCTCATTATCAACTACCTTGTACCAACACATGATCTCTGTCACTAGACTGGCTTTTATTCAAACACAGTTGTAGTCAATAAAGTTCATGCTTACCTTCTATGGGTTTCACCTGTAACTGTGACACACTGATGCTTTAACCCATATGCACACTCATATTTACCTTCTCTAGGTGTCACCTGCAGCTCTGTGTAGTAATCAAATATGAACTCAGTAGTTCCATCCATTCCACACCAGTACTTCCCAGAATCCTCTGCTTCCAGTCCAGTGATGTTCACAGTGAAGACTCCAGCAGTGGGGCTGTCATGCAGAGAAAATCTTCCTCTTGCTGCCTGTGTCTGACCTCCCTGAGTTTTGATGAGTGGTTTCGTGTTACACTCAACCTTACAGAGGAGTTTTCTTTTCCCAGAATCCTCAGGGGGATATGGACAGACGATCTGAACTTCACCTCCTTCATATCCTGTCACGTGAGTCTCTTTATGAGAACAGAAATAGTGATTCTGTTAAAACTTTTGGATTATATGTAAGATGTGCCTAATTAAACATGTATAATAATAGTAGTAAACATATCAGATATAAAACACACATTTGCAGAACTAAAGTGACATTCAGAAGAAATCTGGACACAGAGCAGGAACACATGGGGCAATATGTGGCCACAGCATCTATAGTAGCAGGAAGTAATCCCAATAAGTTATAACTCACCAATGAAGAGCTGAGTGTTCTTGATTAGGGTGATGGATTCACCTACAACTGCACCTACTCCACACCAGTACTCTCCAGCATCTGTTTCATTCAGCTGGAACAGGGTCACAGAGAACTCCTCTTTCTTTTTAGGAGGCCATTTGTCTTCTTTTTTACCAGAGGATATTGATTGTATTTTTCTCTTCTTTGTTCCAGGTGGGGTGAGTTTGATGCAGGTTAACTTTATCTGACGGTGGCAGAGGAACTTGGTTCTGTGTTTGTAGGATTCAGGGAAAGTGCAGCTTAACTCAGTACTTCCCCCCTGAAGGCCAGTCACTGGGCTAGGATTCCTTCCACCTGTCAAAGCTAGAAGAAAAAAAGTATGATTCTCTCTCTCTCTCTCTTTCTCTCAGAATGGAAGTTTAATTCAGTGTAACTCAATACTGTTTGTCTTAGTTTGTTTTCTTTGTTTTGTCATTTGTTCTTCCATTTTGTGTTGTGTTTGTTTACTCATGTGTCCTTGTGTCAGACTCAATGTTAATTAATGTCCTAGTGTTGCCAACCTCTGCCTGTACAATGGATTACCCTTTTTACCTTTGCCCTCTTGGATTGTTTGCCTGAGTATTTTGGATTACCGAACCCAGTCAGTAGAAGTTATTATATTGATCCTCATCACTGTGTCCGAGTTCAGCACATCATCAGCATTTCGTCATTTAAAATACAAATATTAAACTAAGATTCATGTGCATTGCACTTCAACTGTCATATCTCTCTCATTCTCTCTATACGGAACAAAAAAGTAAAGCTCACAACTCCAGAGGTTTAATATTGGACATCAAACTGAATGTACTAACCTTGCTGCTCCAGCTGTAGGTTAGTAGATGTTATAGGAGGAACGTTATCCACCACACACCTGTAGTTTCCACTGTCCTCATTAGTCAACTGAGTGATCAACACCATGAAGTTTCCCTCTGATGGGTTGTCATAGAGAGAGAACTTGTGTCCAGGCTCAAGGCTAGTATTACTATCTGCCTTTATGTTACTGGAACAAGAAGACCATGATCCTTTGCAGAGAAACTTTCTGTGGTTTTTATAGAGCGCATCATATTCACACTTAATGATGACATCACCTCCTTTGTGTCCAGTCACAATACGGGTATTAACTCCACCTGTTAATGAAGAGGAGATGTGCCCATGTGAGATTAAGAGCTTAATGTGATGCTGTGGTCAGAAGTACATGGCCAGACCAACACATGATGCTACAGAAACCATCCCGTGCTATAGCTCCCCCTGGTTTAGCCATAGCACCCCCATAGCACCCCCAAGAAAATAATGGTTTATTTATTATTGTTATTTAATTTCATTCTGCGTTATTTATTGTGTGATAATAATATTTAACTCACAAAAGAAAATAATAACAGATTGAAATGAACAGATTGTTTTAGACACAGAGCAATCATTCTGTCATAACCTTTGACCCAACTTTTACGTTGCACGCTTGAATGTTGACGTTACCGGACAGTTGAAGGAGAAAGCGAGCTAGTGCGTGGTAGTTTCAAGTGAATATCAACAATGCATCCGTTTTTGCTACCTAAATGTCCATGTTTGGAAGAACGATTCAGAAACAAGAGTGACGTAGAAGAAGAAGAAATGCCAGGGGTATCTGGTGTGGATTTTTAAGGAGAGGAACGTTGTGGTCAAGGAGGTCAACCCTCCACCACTACTGAGGGTGCTAACCATGGTGCTAGCAGCATCAGTGACATTAGCATGAACGCACAGGATGGTCCGAGAAGACCAAAACTCCAGAAATATCCACCTTGCATGTTTGGAGTCCAACAAAGGAGTTTTTGTAAAAGCTGGTTGGGACAGTTTGCGTGGTTGGAGTACAATGCAACTAAGGTATTGTTAGCTGTGTAACATTAATGAAAGCTGTCTGATTTGTTGCATGCATTGATTGCCCTGTGTCGCTGAAGACTCGTTTCGATTGATTAGCAACGAAGATGGCCTTTTTTGCCGAAGATTTGAACTTTTTGCCTTTTTCCTCTTTTTTGGATTTTATTGGAGCCGCCTTAAAAAGTCAGAGACTCTTTAGCCTGCAAGCAGTCAGCAAGCAGCCTGTCTGTGTGCTAGGTATACATAAGGTTCTATGTGATTACTGATGATTGTGAACTGAAATAATATATACCTTTTTAACGCATTTCTACCTCTGACTGTTTTAGTTAATTCTATCTGCTATTCCAAGATTAATTTCACTCTATCTGACATGGTAGTGGTCACCTGTCGCCCAACTTTAATCCTCACTACCACAAGTGTTTTAAAGTAAGTTAGGTATTTGGGATTGCGGACTCTATAACATGCTGTATGCCTTTTGTCAGTGACCGTCGCAGATGCCTAGATAATGATAATGTCACGACTTCGGGGCAACCATTTGGCACATTGGCGGCCTCTGGTGGCCAAAGGACATCATGGACTTATTTGTGTCCACATGTGCCTTTGTTGTCTTTGTGTGCCCTCACCTGTTCCCCATTGTGATTTGTGTTCTCACCTGTTCCCCATTGTGTGCTCTCACCTGTCTTGCGTTTTTTGTGATTGTCACTTCTCTCTATTAGCCAGGGTATAAATACCTGGCTAATCTCTGTGGCGATCATTGGGTTGTTAGTGTTTTCCTTGCTATGCCTAGCGCGAGTTTAAGGTTTGTTCACTGTGCAGTTCTCGTACTGCTTTTTGTTGCGTTGCTCTCAAGCATCGCCTCTCGCTGCTAGGGCGTAGTTCCGCTCATAGCTACACTTTTAGTAGCTGCTTTAGTGTATGGCCTTTTGCCCTGTTCATATCCTCTGTGCTTTTGGATTATCATCTGTGTGTTTGTTTCTCAATAAAAGAACCATTGAGAACATCATCCTGCCATTGGGTCCTCTCATTAGCACACTGGGCTAAGAGCTGGTTCCCCACATCCAGCATCTTGGGTTCAATCCCTGAGAAAAGCCTGACAGAACGACCCGATCAACATGGACCCAGCAGGTAGTGCCCAACAGGGATGCAAGAAGTTGGCACAGACGTTGAAGAAGCTGCTTCAGCGCGAGCAGGTCTTGCTGCAGGTGCAGAAGGATCTCGACCGCAAGCAGGAGGATCTAGCTCGTCGCCAGCAACAACTGAACCGTCGGCAACAACTGGACCAACCTCCCCCGTGGTTCCCACTCTACGATGGCAATCCGGGTGGCTGCAGAGGTTTTCTCCTCAAATTCGATCTGGAGTGCAGCCGCCGGCCCATCACCCTCTCCTCCGACCGGTCGAGGATTGCCTACATGATAATCTTGCTCTCAGGCAAGGCCTTGACATGGGCAACCGCTTTGTGGGAGAAGCAAGGCCCCGAGTGCTCCAGCCTCAGGGCTTTTCAGGCGGTGCTGTTGTGGGTCTACGACCGGGTTAGCATGGACAGCTTCGAGGCCGCCATTGCCTCTGCTCTGAAGAGAGATGCGGCCCGTAACCCTGCTCTCCCGGTGACGGCAGCTGCCATTCCTGAAGCCGCGCTTCCAGAGGCACCCAGCCTGGATGCAGCAGTCCTGGACCCTCCCAGTCTGAGTGAACCTGGCAGCCCAGAGGCTGCCAGCTCGGATGCCGCAGTCTTAGATGCTGCCAGCCCGGATGCCGCCAGCCCGAGTGAGCCAGGCAGCCTTGAGGCCGACAGCCCGAATGCTGCCAGCCCAAGTGAACCAGGCAGCCCGGATGCCGACGCCCCAGATGCCACCAGCCCGAGTGAGCCAGGTAGTCTGGAGGTCCACAGCCCGGATGACGAAGCCCCAGATGCCTCCAGCCCCGGTGAACCAGGCAGCCCCGATGCCGCCAGTCCCGGTGAACCAGGCAGCTCCGATGCTGCCAGCCGCGGTGAACCAGGCAGCCCCGACACCTCCAGCCCCGATGCCTCCAGCCCCGGTGAACCAGGCAGCCCCTATGCCGCCAGCCCCGGTGAACCAGGCAGCCCTGATGCCGCCAGTCCCGGTGAACCAAGCAGCTCCGCTGCCGACCCGGACCCCATAGTCTCCGCTGCTGACCCGTACCCGGCAGTCTCTACTGCCGACCCGGACCCCGCAGTCTCCGCTGCTGACCCAGACTCCGCAGTCTCCACTGCCGACCCGGACCCCGCAGCCTCCGCTGCCGACCCGGACCTCGCAGCCTCCGCTCCAGGTGCCCCTGTCCTGAGCGCCCCTGTCCTGAGCACCCCTGGCGCCCCTGTCCAGAGCGCTTCTGTCCCAGGTGCCCCTGTCCTCGTCCCAGGCGCCTGTGTCCCTGCCCCTGTTCCAGGCGTTCCTGCCCCAGGCGCTCCTGGTCCTGTCCCAGGTGCCCCTGTCTCCAGTGTCCTAGGTGCCACAGCCCCGGTTCCCGGTGCTGCCAGCCCCAGTGAACCAGGCAGTCCAGGTACTGCGACTGCCCCAGCCACTGGTCATGCAACTCCAGCCGTCGCTGACCCGGCAACCCCAGCCACAGCTGGTGCTGCAACCCCAACCTCATCCTCTGACTGCATCTTTGCGAGCCTGGCCAGGGGGGTGCTTTTTGGTCTCCTTGGTTCCAACAAGGCTTCCGGTCGCCTGCCAGACCGTTCGCCTCATGCTGGTCGTCCACCCGACCAGCCGCCAAAGACTCTGCCCCTGCTTGGCCGCCCGCCCGGCCGCCCACCAGACACTCTGCCCCTGCTTGGCCACCCGCACGGCCGTCCACCAGACACTCTGTCCCTGCTTGGCCGCTCGCACGGCCGTCCACCAGACACTCGGTCCTGGTTCGGCCGTCCACCCGGCCGGCCACCTGACCCTTGGTTCCTGCCCTCCGGCCTTGTCCTTAACCCCCTCCACCCACCCTTCATTAGTGTTGTCCTTGCTATGCCTAGCGCGAGTTTAAGGTTTGTTCACTGTGCAGTTCTCGTACTGCTTTTTGTTGCGTTGCTCTCAAGCATCGCCTCTCGCTGCTAGGGCGTAGTTCCGCTCATAGCTACACTTTTAGTAACTGCTTTAGTTTATGGCCTTTTGCCCTGTTCATATCCTCTGTGCTTTTGGATTATCATCTGTGTGTTTGTTTCTCAATAAAAGAACCATTGAGAACATCATCCTACCATTGGGTCCTCTCATTAGCACACTGGGCTAAGCGCTGGTTCCCCACATCCAGCATCTCGGGTTCAATCCCCGAGAAAAGCCTGACAGATAATAATAATAATACAATCAGTTTGTTTAGCACTTTTCATGGACCCCAAAGACGCTTCAGAGAGCAAATATGTAAAGTTGTTGTAGTAGAGAACCATGTGACACATAGGCTATCATCCTCATTTCATAGCACCCTCACTAAAATGCTGAGCTCCCCCATAGCACCTGCAGAAAAAAATGTCTGGCGCTGCCACTGTATGTTTGTCAGCAACTGCATGTCTGTGGTTAATTATACAGTGTGATGTTCATATTTAAATGACTATCTGATGGTGTTTTTCCATCCCTATTTATAATCATGAGGCCACTGAGTAAATGAGGAAGTAGATGATTGTATGAAAACCTGACACTCAGACCTATGACAGGAGCAACGCATAGAGCCTGGCATGTTTGTGCATGCATGATACCCTAAGCCTTACAGCTAAACTAAAATTAGCATAGCCAAGTTGTAGTCGTGAGCAAAGGCTCTGACAGTGTTCTATTTCCTAAAACATTAACAGCAATATTGTATTCGACAGGATGAGATGAAGACGTGAGTTACCTGAGAGAATGAGTAAGAGTGAAAGAGCAAGAATCTCCATTCTGGACTGCTTTTAGTCCAGAGGTAAGCAATGTCCGGGGTCTGCTCTAAACTGCATGCAGTGTGTGCACTTTTACACAGTTCATAGTCTCTTCCTGTTCAACATGTGCTCTGGTCTTATGTTCCGCCCACTCAAATGTGTGAGGTCCACCCCTTCCTTTACTTCTACACTCTTTTGAGCAGCACAACAAGACATAATACATTATATAGGAATTATAGAATAATGGGGACTGTATTCCATATCAGCCATACAGTGAGTTTAAGTGACATCTGTTCTCTGCACTAACAAAAACCCTCCTGAGATTGTGCACAGTACCGGCTTTATAAATGGTAAAAAGTGGCTTGAACTGGGCAATACCCTATTGCAGCGAATCACAAATCAATCTTCAGGAGCATTGAAGAGAGAGGAGGATTTGATTGGCTGTTGAGTTAAAATATCAACAATAGGACAACAGGATCGAGGACTGCACCTTCAAATATTTACCATGTTTCCTCCCCCCAACCCCACCCTCTCTCTCTCTCTCTCTCTCTCTCTCTCTAACACCCACACACACATAGTCTTCACATTCAGTAGCATCCTGTTGTGGTCAATGTAGTGAGCAGCAAAACAAAACTGGAACACAGGCAAAGCAAGCATAAACCACACCTACCACAAACCACATTTTGTTGCCATGGCTACCGTGCTCTCAGTCATGTCACATACCATTTACAGGCCCTGAGTCGTGTGTAGCATGTAAGGAAGGGGGAGGGTCTCTTTACTCACCATAAACCAGCTTCGAGTTTGTCATCAGGACAAGAAAACGGTAATTTGTGTCAGATACTCCACACCAGTAATCCCCAGCATCAGATTTCTCCAGGTTGTGGAAAGATATGTTCATCTGGATCAAATTTTCCTGACTCTGGAACACTGTATATTTCCTCTTTGTATTCAGTGATGGGGTAAGCTGAGAGCAGGTTAAGCTGTCATTCAACTTGCACAAGTACTTGGGTCTGTGCTTGTACTCTTCAGTGAAGGTGCAGACCATGTCAACATGTCCTCCTTTGGTAAAAGCCTTTCTCACAGGTTCTCCACAACATGGGGCTGTTTGATAATCATGTATGTAAAGAATTAATGACCTCATTAGAAATTCAGAAATGTGACTTGGGTTTGATCTGTGCAGAGGGAAGATGAGCAGAGAATCCTAATTCTCACCTGGAATCAGTTCCAGTGTGACCTCTGACCTCTGTGTACACTGCAGATGGAATGGCCTTGACCTCTGACCTCTGTGTACACTGCAGGTGGAATGGCCTTGACCTCTGACCTCTGTGTACACTGCGGGCGGAATGGCCTTGTCAATCACACACTGATACAGTCCTACATCTTCTCTGGTCAGCTGAGTAATCAACACCATGAAGAAATCTCCTTTGGTGTCTTCGTGAAGTGTGAACTTTCCATTTCCTGACTTCCCCCTTTCAGCACACCATTTCTTTTCTTTTCCGTCGTCTTTTTGTCCGCCTTTGTAGAAACACTTTCTGCTGCTCTTATATAGCGAGTCGTAGTTGCACTTAATGATCACGGCTCCGTCCCTGTATCCATTTACAGTAAGAGAACTCACAGCACCTGTCACCAAAGGCACATGTGAACCGTCAGCAACACAGAGCACTCAGAACTACCGTCCACCAAACCTGAAATGCCACAACTGCATCGCTCAATCACGTCAGATATCCAGACCATACTGCAATAGCATATATACAAAATTTCATTCAGGCACATTTGAATAAAGTTTTAGTCTTGAGTAAAATAAATAACTAATTTCACACTGGCTAACAATAATATGATATTAGTTAACATATAGTAAGCTCGTCTGTAGTTAATTATACTGTGTGATGTGCATATTTAAATGACTATCTGATGGTGTTTTTCCATCCCTATTTAAAACCATGAGGCCACTGAGTAAATGAGGAAGTAGATGATTGTATGAAGATAACCTGACACAGAGATTAGCAGAAACGACACACTAGCAGAAGCTGGATTAAAACACACACCTACATAACCCTATGCACTAATAAAGACATGTACACACTGCCATAGAGACCAACACATGATGCCACCCAAACCATGCACTATACACATTCACATACATGATGATCCCACCACAACCACCCCTCCCCCACACACACACACACATGCACACACACAAACACACATGTATGCAGGCATGGACATACACCCTCACCCCACTCCTATCCCACACCCTCCCCAACACTCACACACATGTTTAGATGATAGCTTGCACTAGATGATAGATTGCACATGAGTTTGGACATACAGTTGTGTACAGTATATACACCTATATACAATTTTACATGCAAGCACAATTAAATGACATTAGGAGCAGGAAAGTAAAATTCAGTGATAACTGAACCCTAAGCCATACAGCTACACTAAAATGAGCATAGCCAAGTTGTAGTCGTGAGCAAAGCCTCTGACACTGCTCTATTTCCTAAAACATTTACAGCACCATTTTAGTAAGAGATGAAGATATGAGTTACCTGAGAGAGTGAGTAAGAGTGACAGAGCAAGGATCCTCATTCTGGATTGCTTTCAGTCCAGAGGTCTGTAATGTCCTGCATCTGCTCTACACTGCATAGAGTGTGTGCACTTTTACACGATTTATACTTAGTCTCTTCCTGTTCAACATGTGCTCTGGTCTTGTGTTCTGCCCACTCAAAGGTGTGAAGTCCACCCCTTCCTCTACCTCTACACTCTTCTGCGTAGCACATCAAGCGATTCAGCAACTGCATGTGTGTGGTTGATTAAACAGTGTCACTGACTGACAAAATGCCACTGACTAAATGCGGAGTTATATGATTGTATGAAGATAACCTGACACTAAGACCTATGACAGGAACAACACAGATAGGCCTGGTAGCAATGAGTGTAGTTGGAGACTGGCATGTTTGTGCAGAACTGTACATGTTAAAAGGTAGGTTGTTGTCATTGAGAAGTTGAGTTTTGTACTGTTAAGTCCCATCATGTTTCCTAGATTATGTTTCCCTTGTGTTGTCATTTATTACTTCAGTTCTGTGTTGTGTTTGTCTACTCATCTCTCCTCTCCTTTCAGACACCTCACGCCCTGCCCTTGTGTCTGCCCCACCCTGATTGTTTTCACCTGTCCCTCATCATCTTGTTTATATAGGCTGTGTGTTCCTGTTGTCTCGTTGCCAGTTCGTCTTAGTTTCCTCCGTTTTATTAGCGTCCCAGCGGTTTCCCTACGTTTATTGATTTCCTAGTGTTGCCGACCTCTGCCTGTCCATCCGATTCCGCCTTCCCTACTGGATATTCTGCCTGATCTCCGAACGCCTGACCATGTACCGAACCTTAACCTGACCCACACCGAACTTTGTGGTAGCACGCCCCCTTTTGAATCTGTTTGCTTGTTTCTGGACTGCCTTCTCCGTGTACCAAACTCTGTTAGTAAAACGTTTTGGATTATTCTCTACCCTTGTCTCTGAGTCGGCTCTTGAGTCCTGTACAAAACACAGTCATTTACTTGTAGCCCCTGACTCCTCAACACCTGAAAGAACTTTATCTTCATCAGTAGCAAAGACAACAAAGACAAACAACCACAGCCTCCATCATTGTCCTGAAGCTAAGCTATCTGGTACTGCAACTACAGCCTCCATCATTGTCCTCAAGCTAAGCTATCTGAGACGGCAACCACTGCCTCCATCATTGTCCTGAAGCTAAGCTATCTGGTACTGCAACTACAGCCTCCATCATTGTCCTCAAGCTAAGCTATCTGAGACGGCAACCACTGCCTCCATCATTGTCCTGAAGCTAAGCTATCTGGTACTGCAACCACAGCCTCCATCATTATCCTCAAGCTAAGCTATCTGAGACTGCAACCACAGCCTCCATCATTGTCCTTAAGCTAAGCTATCTGAGACTGCAACCACAGCCTCCATCATTATCCTTAAGCTAAGCTATTTGAGGCTGCAACTACAGCCTCCATCATTGTCCTCAAGCTAAGCTATCTGAGACTGCAACCACTGCCTCCATCATTGTCCTGAAGCGAAGCTATCTGGTACTGCAACCACAGCCTATATCATTATCCTCAAGCTAAGCTATCTGAGACTGCAACTACAGCCTCCATCATTGTCCTCAAGCTAAGCTATCTGAGACTGCAACTACAGCCTCCATCATTGTCCTCAAGCTAAGCTCTCTGAGACTGCAACGACAGCCTCCATCATTGTCCTGAAGCTAAGCTATCCGAGACTGCAACCACAGCCTTCAGCATTGTCCTCAAGCTAAGCTATCTGAGACTGCAACCACAGCCTCCATAATGTTCCTCAAGCTGTTCAACATGACAGTTTACAAGGACTGTCCCCAAACTGCTGTAGTTTGTATGATGATGAATGCAAAGAAACATCAGATTATTCAGGCGGTACAACAAAAGGAAAATGAGAAAACACTTGAAGCAACAGTATTCAGGAATTCACCACGTTTGGAAGTTTTCTTTTATAGGACACCCGTTTTGGTATGATGCCTCAATTCATTTTGATGGAATATGGTCATGTGAAAGACACATCAACACATATGTCATCCCCACTAGCCATCCAGGCTATGCTCTATGTAGTTATATGGTCAAGGATGGCACAGTATCACCAGCTAATAACAGTAATTATGATAGCAAGCTTTTAACAATGCCTAGTTTTTTTCTGTCTGTTAGGTTGTTGCCTCATTCGTTTTAGACCAAAACCTTTACTGCTGCTTTAATGCTAATTGTGATTGCTAGTAACAACTGCAAACACATGATTAGGTGTGATTGTAAGTATTTTGCACATATGAACAATATTGGAATCTTCATCATGGTACTTGACACACACAAACACACACATACGCGCACACACACACACACACACACACACACACAAAGGCATTGAGTGTTGAGTTACAATCAGGACATATACGGCAATATTATTTAACCAATTACTTTTATTTGATAACAATTAAGCTTGCTCTAAAAATATATCTAAAGTTTGCTCTAAAAATATATATAAAACTGTACACATATTAAGACACATCAATGAAGAGAATGAAGGCATCTATGACCACTTATAGTAGTACATGGGATGAGTGGATTACTATTCTGGCAAAAAAGAAACCCTTTAATTGACATAGATTCCATTTAGCAAGACGAGAACATGAACTCTTTCATAAAAAGCCAGGGTGTGCTGACAGACTGGTTCAGTGTGAACCTGGCACAATCTCCCTCTTCCAATAGAAATGAAGGGAGGGGTGATATTGATATTGTTTGGGAGTAAAGGGCTAGTTTTGGTCATTGTGGAAAATAGGTATTAGAGGCTGAATGTCTTGTAGGCTACACTGCAATACTAAAACCAAGAAGGCTAAGATAAAGTAAGATTCTGTGGTGAATATCATTTTAAGTTCTTATTACTGTGAACTCATAGCAGGCCTCTATTTTAGCAGGGGTTGTTGGTAGGTGTAGGTGGCATCACCAGAGGGGATTGTGGCTAATGCAGCAGTAGAAGATATGGGGTCATCACAAGGGCTTATGGGAAAACAAGCAAGAGAATATGTATCATCATCAGAGGGGTTTGTGGGTAACTGAGCAAGAGAATATGTACTATCATCAGAGGGGCTTGTGGGTAACTGAGCAAGAGAATATGGACAATCATCAGAGGGGCTTGTGGGTAATTGAGCCAAGGCATAAACAGGAGCGGATGTGAGGTCTACAGGTCCAGACGGTTGAGGGTGTCTGTTGTCTTTAATCTCCTCATACACGCCATCTGTGAGAGGAATCTGATGGTGGGAAGAGAGAGTGAATAAGTGTTTGTACATTTAGCTGTTACCATGGTAGCAGACAATATTGGAGGGTAGCTTCCATTGTTTTGAATTTGGTTTGTTACCTGTGTGTCTCCTGTTGTGTCTCTACCAGTAATGTTTGATGGACTGACGGATGGGTGGGAAGATTCTGTAGAACACAACACAGAATTAGTGTTTGTGTGTGTGTGTGTGTAAGTGTGTGTGTGTGTGTGTGTGTGTGTGTATGTGTGTAACTAAGTGTGTATATGTGTGTGTGACGGACCAAGCCTTGGGTAACCGTCTATCCATGGGTATGGCCAAAGCTCAGAGTCAGAGTAAAGTTTTTCAGTTTTTTTTTGGTTTATTATTTTTCAAAGTTCAGGAATCCATAAGTCATTCACAAACTTCATCACTTCAAATCCATAAGACATTCACAAAATTCCTAAAAAGAACAGAATTCTGCTAAGCCTCTAAATGACTAGAGGACAGCCATCAGCAGTTCCCAGAGATGCACATACCTTACCAACCCTCCCCTCAAGACAGAACAAATCCACATATATAGAAAGGTGGTCAGCACCATATAAAAAGGAGGGGTATACAAAATAATCAATTAGTGTTTCAGTGCACAATATAAACCCTGAAACACCCACACAGTGTTCACAATGTGCTAAATATATAATTAGAATAATATCTATCTAATACATCCTAATCGCTGGCCTGTAAAAAAGACATTGTACTGAAGTGGTTTGGCCAAACCATTTCTCTTGTCCCAACCGCCACAACAGGGAATCACCACCCTGATTAAGGTAGGAACCGTATATAAGTTCCCACTGGTTCCGGTGGCGCTTCTTAGCCGTTGCACCGACAATCAAACACGAGCACCCAAACAGCTGGCAATCCACTCCACGAGTCTCTCGGTCTACTCAATAAATGTAGGAAACCACGATTGTTGTCCTAGCCTCCTTTCCGTATGTATCTTCCATGTATGTGTGTGTGTGAGAGGAAGAGAGAGAATGGGAGAAATAGTTGCGTCTGTATATCCGTGTGCGTGTGTGTGTGTGTGTGCGATTGTATGCAAGTGCAATGTGTGTTAGCGGTTGTGGATCCAGGTAGATGTGCGGTCGCAAGAGGGACCGTCACAGTGTGTTAGCATTGTTGCTAACCTCTTGTCCTCTTTCTCCTCTGCATGTAGATGATGATCCCCAGCAGCAGAGCAACACCAATCAGAACCACACAGACAGCCACAGCAGCACCTGGTAGGAGAGTGGACCCATACTTAGACCACACAGAGACAAAACCTTACCAGGAATAGAAATCAGGTGTCCTGATGGATTTAATGTTAACCAGCTGGTTTTGCCGACCAAAGAGATAGTGAAAGTAACTTAGTCAGAGCACCTCTGACCTCCAACAGTCATGACATTGGAGGTCAAAGGAGTTCAAGAAAATATACAGCCATCCAATCATAGAGTTTAGAAGTGGTGGAATGGACACTCTTTGCCACTGACACGAAATTGGAGAAGGAAGTAAGTTGATCAAGGAAGGGGCCAATGATTACATTCAACTCAAAAGAAGGATATACATCAGAAGGATAAATATGGTGGTGGGCCTGTTGAAGATGAAAGTGGTTTTGATGGTGAGAAGAAGAACATAATGATGATGTTGATAATGATGAAGATGATGGTGGTGGTGATGAAACTGAAGATGAGGGTAACTGTTATGGGGATCATATCAGGATGTGAGAGAGACAAAGGGCGACAGAGCAAGAAAGAGAGAGAGAGAGAGAAAAGACAGAGAGAGAGCATCCTCAGGTAGTGATGGGAAGCTCGAAACGGATGTCTCGACGCTGTGTCAAGCATTAGAGTTTCTGACAAGTGCTAAAAGGAGAATTAAATAGCAATACCTGTAAGTAAATAGCCCAAGCATGAGACTATTCAGGTTATGGAATCCGAATAGACTTGTCCGGGTTAGTGCAAAGACTTTCGGGACTTTTTTATGTTCTAAAACAGATTTGCTCTGCAGTCATTGGAACACTTTAAGTCTATCCTGACCGTCTCTATGTAACTTTGGTACTTAGCCGTGCTAAGACTATAACTCATATACACACCCCTATTCATCTTGCTTTCATCTCTCCTGCAGGTCGGTGTTGATAATAAAACGCTTTAAGTTCATACTTTTCTTCGTTTGGTTTCACCTGTAACTGTGAAACACTGATGTTTTAACCCATATGAACACCCATATTTACTTCTAGGGATGGGTATCGTTTGGTTTTTATCCGATACCGGTACATAACCGATACTTTTAAAACGATACCGGTGCCTAAACGGTGCCGGAACCGATACTTTTATATAAAAAAAATTAAAAAAAATGACAATTGACGACATTTAGGAAAGGCTTTTTTTATTGCCAAGGCAATTTTTTTTCTTCAAATTGAACAATATATTAACTGTTTAAAGTATATTATAAATATAAATACATAACAAACACTTGGCTTCAAACTACAGCTTCAAACTTTTTAACTTCAAACTATGAACATTATATTAACTGTAAACAACAGTTTTATAGTATACTTAAATAAATATAAATAAATACAAAAAACAGCTTCACACTTCTTTTGGAAAAATATGAGCATATTTGCCTTTGGAATCAAAAATGTATTATTTTGTTTGCATTTATTTCATGAAATTTCACCATTTTATGATTTGTTTATACCTATCTTGTCTATCTTGTTTACAGTTAATCTTGTTACTTGAACACACTGAGTACGAGAAAATGTGTACTGCCCCTTTAAGAGACTACCGTAGGCTAAGTGTAGCTGTCATCATATTTTTCAGTCTTTGGTTGCTGATCTGCCGTTGACTCTTGCCTTCTCTCCCCTCTTTTTACGCAATTGTTTTGTTGCATTTGCTGCACGTCGCGATGTTTGAATATTTTTGTTGAAATACTCTGTTAAAAGGTTGATGGCTAGTTCTGTTTGTGCTTGCTCTGTGAAATGCTGCATGCTCTTCACTGTCATAAGACTGTTGCTATGAAAACACCAATGAGCGTGAGCGACACAGGACAAAGTTTACACTGGGAGCTGGGGCAGTTTTACATGTGCCCCGCGGAATCTGCCTAGCAACCGTTTTCAATTGGCTCAGGCACCCTTGTATTTTTCTCTTCTGTGTTCCAGATGGGGTGAGTTTGATGCAGGTTAACTTTCTCTGATCCTGGCAGAGGAACTTGGTTCTGTGTTTGTAGGATTCAGGGAAAGTGCAGCTTAACTCAGTACTTCCCCCCTGAAGGCCAGACACTGTCGTAGGAATCCCTTTACCTGTCAACGCTAGAATAGAAAAATATGATTCTCTCTCTCTTTCTCTCTCAGAATGGAACTTTAATTTAGTGTAACTCAATATAAATATGAGAGTAAGATGTATGGTTTATGTGCCACACACTTCTACTGTCATCTCTCTCTCTTATTCTCTCTGTAAGGAACAGAAAAGTAAAGCTCTCAACTCCAGTGGTTTAATATCGGACAGTGAGCCGAATGTACTTACCATTCTTAACTTCCAGACGTAGGTCAGTATATGTTTTAGGAGGAGCATTATCCACCACACACTTGTAGTTTCCACTGTCCTCTTCAGTCAACTGAGTGATCAACACCATGAAGTTTCCCTCTGATGGGTTGTCATAGAGAGAGAACTTGTGTCCAGGCTCAGGGCTAGTATCACTATCTGCCTTTATGTTACTGGAACAAGAAGACCATGATCCTTTGCAGAGATACTTTCTATGTTTTTTATAGAGCGCATCATAATCACACTTAATGATGACAGCACCTCCTTCATGTCCGAACACAGGAAAGGTATTAACTCCACCTGTTAATGAAGAGGAGGTGTACCCATGTGAGATTAAGAGCTTAATGTGATGCTGTGGTCAAAAGTACATGGCCAGACCTTGCTGCTGTGGTGCAGTTGTGCACTGATGAGTCCTGACTGTTTTTGTCTTGTTTGGTGTTCTTGTGTCAGCAACATTTTTACCAGCAGAGTAGCAGACACAGCACACTCACAGACGCTGAATTCAAACATGCACTTTTATAACCCTATGCACTCATAAATAAATGTACAATCTGCCATACAGACCAACACAGAACCCCCCCCCCCCCCCCCACACACACACACAGAGACACACACACACAAACACACACACACAAACACACACACACACACACACACACACACACACACACACACACACACACACACACACACACACACACACACACACACACACAGGCATGGACATACACCCTCACCCCTCTCCTATCACACACCCATCTCAACACACAAACACATGTTTAGATGATGAGAGTTTGGATATACAGTTGTGTACAGTATATACACCTATATACAAATCTACATGCAAGCACAATTAAATGAAGTCAGGAGCAGGAAAGTCAAATTCTGTGGTAACTGAACCCTAAGCCTTACAGCTACACTAAAATTAGCAAAGCCAAGTTGTAGTCGTGAGCAAAGCCTCTGCCAGTTTTCTATATCCTAAAACATTAACAGCAACATTTTATTAGACAGTAAGAGATGAAGATATGAGTTACCTGAGAAAATGAGTAACAGTGAAAGAGCAAGAATCTCCATTCTGGATTGCTTTCAGTCCAGAGGTAAGTAATGTCCGGCGTCTGCTCTTCACTGCATGCAGTATGTGCACTTTTACACAGTTTATAGTTAGTCCTTCCTGTTTACCAACATGTTCTCTGGTCTTGTGTTCTGCTCACTCGAAGGTGTGAGGTCCACCCCTTCCTCTATTTCTAGACTCTTCTGAGCAGCACAACGAGACATTCATATATAATGTATTATTTCACATGTATATCACTTCATACATTTACATTTGTACTTCAGTCTGCCTGTTGTGTAAATGCATGAAGGATAATAAGAGGTTATTGTGATAACAACTGATAACAAAGGTTATTGTGAGACTGTTTTGACGTCCTTCTGAGAATGATCCGTTGCACCACAAAGCCGCCCTGACTGTGCACAGACCGGTGGGTGTTCTTCATTCAGCAACATGAATCTCCCACATGGAAGCAACACGTGAACATGTGCACTGAGACAAACAGCTGCACAAAAACAGACGCAAATGATAGACAGATACAAATGCACACACACACAGGCACGCACACACACACACACACACACACACGCACACACACACACACACACACACACACACACAAACACACACACACACACGTATAAAAACACATTTAGCAGCACTGAAAGTCACCATGGCCAAGTCTAAGCACGGAGAGAAAGCAGAACTAGGCCTATTACTCAGAAACAAGGGAGGGGGAGGGGGGAAGAAAGAACATTCTTAAAAGAAAAGTTTACATTTCCTTTGAAATTCTGCACTGACATCCTTAGACGCCGACGCAGACTATACAGGACATATGATGGCCTGTATCCACACTAGATTGCATGTAGTTTGCTCAGTTTTCAACAGTTGACTGTCTGTGCACAGAAGTGTGGTTTTTTTTTTTTCTTTACACTCAAATATGTTAGGTCCTCCCCCTCCTCTGTTTCACCACAGTATACTGTGGTCAGCACATTGGAGGGAAAGAGAAAACAACAAAGATGGTATATACTTTATAGTTGGACTTTTTCCTTTTAAATACACTGGTATTTTAAAGTATTTTAAAGATGTTATAGACATGGATGAATGGGTAAATATCTGATGTCATGTAATGTTCCTGCCTTCTGAATAAAAAAAACAAGTTGGAGGCCACACAGTCCTCACAACGTAGCACAGTGATATCTGCTGGGGCCAAATAGGAACTGCACAGCTGATTAACTACCAATATTCAGTCTTAAATATCCACTGTGTCATTGATGCAAATAAATTAAAGCTTTATTTACATGATCTCAATTGAAGTGTTATTTGATCACTCCAATATCATTCCCATGATTTCTGATAATGTTTTTCCCCAATAGCAGCTGAGATAAGCAGCCATGATGGATTTTTGCTCCGTGAATCCCAGATACAGAGTGAGTCAGATACAGGCAAGATGACAGACGAGGGACTCAAAGGGTTGACTTGGTAATCTTAGACATATACGTCTTCAAACATAGGATTCTGAAGGTTTCAACACATGATGATGAGTATTATTTTATTTTAATTTGTTTTTGTTGAATCATATTATAAAATGTAACATGCAATAGCCCAGGGAAACATTATAAGAAATGTATTTATATATATTTACATGTCTGTTCGTGCAGTCAGGTGTTTTTGTACTCATGCTGTCAGGTCAGCATCTATGATAATTGTTCTGCCTTCTGTAAGTAAACCTAAATTTAGTAGCTTTAGTAGCTAGAGATAAGTAAATACTGCCACCTAGTGGACAGCCCACACAAGGGAAGACGCGCAAGCTTGGGTTTCATTTATCGAGTTGTACCAGGAGAGAACACACTGGTTTTCTTTAAGCTGAAGTCATCCTCGAAGAGCATTCTTCCACGTGCGAGCTTTGGATAGTATTTGTCTGTAAGTGCATATTATATTGTGTTTTGTTTTTGTATAAATGCCGTTTAGACATTTTTGGAAAATGTTGAATGTACGTTTATAAATGACGAATTCAAAGCTAGAAAATAGCAGCTAAACGATGCTAGCTCTTGCATTCATGCTATCTTTGTGCCACATTGTGTTATGTTGTATTTATGTATGTCTTTGTTTTTGTCTGTTCCAGTTTTACAAAATGATCTTTCCTGTATGAATATTTGCTGGTGAAAACATAAACGCAAGAAAACCCAGACTTGTAATTCATCATCTTTATTCGTGAGGAAAAGTGTTAGCTAGCTGTCTAAGCCTGCTAAGAAGGAACGCAGGTAGAGGACAGCATAATAATCCTTTATAAGCCAATGACGTACAGTATCCTCATCTCCTGTAAATGAGGAAAAACCCTTCTGTCATTCTAACTAATGGCAATGTTGTCAAGTAATTGGCCAAAATACAATAGGTAGCCATAAATCATGTTATTGATGTATGCAAGCTATATGCAATTTGCAGTAGGCATGTTGTCTGTAAGGTAGTTAGTACCAAAATACCTTAGTTAGCTAAATGCTGGCTGTCTTATGGTATTGGTGCTACATTAGTTAGCTAAATGCTGGCTATCTTATGGTATTGGTGCTACATTAGTAAGCTAAATGCTGGCTATGTTATGGAATTGATGCTACATTAGTTAGCGAAATGCTGGCTATCTCATGGTATTGGTGCTACATTAGTTAGCTAAATGCTGGCTATCTTATAGTATTGGTGCATGCAAGGTGTAAGCAATTTGTAGTAGACAACTCGACAGCTAGATAGTTAGCGCTCTAATTATAGAAAAAATGATCTGCAGCTTTGTAAATAATAACTATTTTTCACTGCCAAATGAGCTGGTTTAAGGTTCCTCGTCTATACGTGTACATGGGTCATCATGGGGATTTGTGGGTAATGTAGTAGGTAAGGATATTGGAACATCAGATGAGTTGGTTGGTAACTCCAAAAGGATATATGTGGAATCATCAACAGGAACAACATTATCAGTGATGTCATCAGATGGTCTGATGGATAAATCCATAGTTCTGCAGGTATGGTCTTCAGCTGACCTGGTTGGTGAATCAGCAGTTGGGTCATCAGAAGGGATTGTGGGTAACTGAACAGTAGAATTCATGGGATCATCAGAGGGGATTGTGGGAAATTGAGCAGTAGCATATGTGGGATCATCAGAGGGGATTGTGGGTAATCCAACAGTAGAGTATGTGGGCTCATCAAGGGGAATTGTGGGTAATGGAGAAGTAGAGTTTGTTTGGTCATCAGAAGGGATTGTGAGTAATCCAACAGTAGAGTATGTGTGGTCATCAGGGGGGATTGTGGGTAATCCAGCAGTAGAGTATGTGTGGTCATCAGGGGGGATTGTGGGTAATTGAGCAGTGACATACACAGTGTTGGTTGTGGCGTCTGCAGGCTCTGAGAGGGGAGGGTGGTTGCTGTCTTTAATCTCCTCATACACATGCTCTGTGTGATGGACCTGTTCAAGGCGATCATTTTGGAAAAACACACAAACAAACAAATAACAAAGAAATAAAGAGACAAAGATAGATAACACCGATCTTATGTGTCCTTCACCTTAAAATGTGAATTCTGAGATTTGGTGATACAATTAGCAGCCCGCTATCTAACTAGCAAAGACTAAATACTAGTGCTGTCAGTTTAACGCGTTATTAACGGCGTTAACGCAAACCCATTTTAACGCCGTTATTTTTTTTATCGCGAGATTAACGCGATTGTTTTTTTTTTTTTAGATTAACATTCTTTTTGGCCTCGCAAACTGTGTAGTAGGCTAACGTTACGGTTTGAGTGAATGGTGAGCGCGATACGGCGAAAAGGATGATAAAAAAATTCTGAATGGAAAGTTTACTTTTAAAAGTTGTGTTGCGCAAAAGAAGCAAGCTTCACTGTTGTCTGAAAATGTCAACAGGCAGCTGGCTGAAAGCAAAGAAGTAGTAGGCTTACCTTTTATTGGTAACCTAACTGTTACAGTTCATTGTTTCTAAATAACAGGCCTGACTGCTATGTTCCCAGCAAACTTGGAAAAAAGAAAATATTAAGCTATGGTTTAACTGCACTATAGGCTGAGTCCTTGTTTACCTGAAATGTGCACTTTATAATTTTATTTTGTACCGCCCTGTTTGGCAATGTTGGTTTTCAATAAAATAAAACATGTGCATAAAGTAAGCCAATCCACTTTTCCATGTTGATAAGGGCATTAAAATTTAAATAAAATGATGGAAAAAATTAATAAACGAAGGGACATTTAGAATAGATAAAAATTTGCGATTAATCGCGATTAATTTTGAGTTAACTATGACATAAATGCGATTAATCGCGATTAAATATTTTAATCGTTTGACAGCACTACTAAATACACTAACATTCGAACACGCATAAAAAGGGGTAATAAAAGTATCCTTAATAAAGTTTAGACTTTAAATATTAAGGGACAAACCAGCATGATAGAATGAACACACATTCATGCCAGTGCACACATAGACACATAGAACTGAAGTTCTCCGACAACTTCTGTTTCGGTAAAACGATCAGTTTACCTCTCTGCTGCTTTCTGTGTCTCCATTGTTGTTCGATGCACAGAAGCATCCTGTAGGAAACACAACAGGGCAAAGGCATCACAAACATGCAGATGCGCACTTATTCACACCTCCATTGTGTCGTTTTTCAATACTTTAGGCTCAGTTATATATCAGACCTTTAGTCCGTCTCTTTCTCCTTCTACGCAGGTGAGCAATGAGGACCACAGCTCCCAGCGCCAGAGCAGCTGCTGTCAGGGCCAGTGACACGGGCGTAGAAGCACCTAATGGAGAGAGAAGGCAAGTGAGAGCTGAGCCTCACCAGGAGGAACACTTTAACACTTTAACTGATGGGACATTTGTGTCATTGAGCCATTCTTGGGGATTGCCATGACAGTTCTCAGCAATTTAAATGCCATAGCAGCATATGTCCTGAGAAGTTACGTCACAGGACACAGTGTGTGTGTGTGTTTCAAGCCGATACAATCCAATGGGTGGAGGTAGATGTAAAATACCAACATCATTTGAGTTGAAGTTGGTGATTCTGGTTCAAGTCTGTGGAGTCAAACCTAATGGCTAAACTCATTTAGAGAGCAACTCTGCAGGGCCAAGTTGAGAAATGTTACTCAAGGGGCTTCAGCAGACTGTTGCATAGGCATGAAATGAAATATGTGAAAAACTAATGTTTGGGGATTTGGGATAAGAAATATTGGGGAACAAAGGAGTTTAATCCAAGACAGTGAGTCACTAAGGCCCCCATTATTAGTATATACCATGTGGGGAGTCCAATGGAGGTGAGGGTAATCGTGACCGTGATGTTGAAAAGGACGATTTGCCAGGAATTAATACTCTTCCTGTTGTTCTTGCTGCTGCTGTTGTTGTTGTTGTTGTTGTTGATGTGGATGACGGAAATTCTGAAATACCAAAGTCAAAAATGGTTTACTTTGCAAAAGCTAAATACGTTTCGTATTAAATTGCAATATAATGGGCTTATAAAGTGATGACTTTAAGCCATAAATGCTCCAAGGCTCAGTTGCCTTAAAGAGAGAAACTTTGCATTTTAAAGGCCCAGTCCATGACTCTGGCCAAAACATGTCGATTTTCAGTTCAACACCTAATCAAATTACATCCCCCACTTCCGTGCTCCTGAAGCTATGTATTGATTGGGGAGTAATCACTGAATGATCAGCTAGTGGGTCAGGAGGAGTAATCAATACATTTGATAAGCTAGTGGGTCATGAGGAGTCATCACTGAATGATCAGCTAGTGGGTCATGAGGAGTAATCACTGAATGATCAGTTCATGGGTCATGATCAGTAATCACTGAATGATCAGTTAGTGGGTCATTAGGAGTAATCAATTCATTTGATAGAAACGGAAGTATTGGACTAGAACCGTTGCCTGTACTTTTAAATGTAAATCAATAACCAATCTTTGGGAGTATTGAAGAGAGAGGAGAATGTGATTGTCTTTTGAGTTCAAATATCAACAATCTTTCAACAGGATCGAGGACTGCACCTTCCAATACCATGTTTATTTCCCCCACTCACTCTCTCTCTCTCTCTCTCTTTCTCTTTCTCTCTCTCTCTCTCTCTCTCTCTCTCTCTCTCTCTCTCGCTCGCCAGTCATGTCGCATACCATTTACAGGCCATGAGTCGTGTGTAGCATGTAAGAAAGGGGTAGGGTCTCTTTACTCACCATAAACCAGCTTCAAGTTTGTCATCAGCACAAAAACACGATCATTTGTGTCAGATACTCCACACCAGTAATCCCCAGCATCAGATTTCTCCAGGTTGTGAAAAGATATGTTCATCTGGAGCAAATTGTCCTGACTCTGAAACACTGTATATTTCGTCTTTGTGTTCAGTGATGGGGTAAGCGGGGAGCAGGTTAAGGTGTCATCCAACTTGCAGAAGTACTTGGGTCTGTGCTTGAACTCTTCAGTGAAGGTGCAGACCATGTCAACATGTCCTCCTTTGGTAAAATCCTTTCTCACAGGTTCTCCACAACACGGGGCTGTTTGATAATCATGTATGTTATGAATTAATGACCTCATCAGAAAATTCAGAAATGTGGATTTGATCTGTGCAGAAGGAAGATGAGCAGAGGCTCCTAATTCTCACCTGGATCCATTACCAGTCTGACATCTGTGTACACTGCGGGTGGAATGGCCTTGTCAATCACACACTGATACTGTCCTACATCTTCTGTGGTCAGCTGAGTAATCAACACCATGAAGAAATCCCCTTTGGTGTCGTCGTGAAGTGTGAACTTTCCATTTCCTGACTTCCCCCTTTCAGCACACCATTTCTTTTCTTTTCTGTCGTCTTTTTGTCCGCCTTTGTAGAAACACTTTCTGCTGCTCTTATATAGCGAGTCGTAGTTGCACTTAATGATCACGGCTCCGTCCCTGTATCCCATTACAGTAAGAGAACTCACAGCACCTGTCACCAAAGGCACATGTGAACCGTCAGCAACACAGAGCACTCAGAACTACCGTCCATCAAACCCGAAATGCCACAACTGCATCACTCAATCACGTCAGATATCCAGACCATACTGCAATAGCATATATACAAATTTTCATTCAGGCACATTTGAATAACGTTTTAGTCATGAGTAAAATAAATAACTAATTTCACACTGGCTAACAATAATATTATATTAGTTAACATATAGTAAGCTTGTCTGTAGTTAATTATACAGTGTGATGTGCATATTTAAATGTATATCTGATGGTGTTTTTTTCCATCCCTGTTTATAATCATGATTCCACTGAGTAAATGAGGAAGTAGCTGATTGTATGAAGATAACCTGACACAGAAATTAGCAGAAACGACACACTAGCAGAAGCTGGATTAAAACACACACCTACATAACCCTATGCACTCATAAAGACATGTACACTCTGCCATACAGAACAACACATGATGCCACTGAAACCATGCACTATACACATTCACATACATGATGATCCCACCACCACCACCACCACCCCCCCCCCCCCCCCCCCCCCCCCACCCCCCACATACTAACACACACGATGGCCCTGTGGTGCGGTCACAACAACCTGATGCTGAACATGCTCAAAACTGTGGAGATGACAGTGGTCTTCAGGAGAAGCCCCCCTTCACTGCCCCCCCCCCTCACCAGCACTGTGCCCTCTGTGGAATCCTCCAGGTTTCTGGGATCCACAATCTCCCAGAACCTGAAGTAGGAACCCAACATCAACACAATCTGCGCCAGCTTAGGAAGTACAACCTGCCTCAGGAGCTGCCGATCCAGTTTTACACTGCAGTCATCGAGTCTGTTCTCTGCACTTCCATAACTGTTTTGTTTGGATCGGTCACCAAACTGGATAGGAATAGACTACAACGGACAGTCAGGTCTGCAGAAAAGATTATCGGTGCCGACCTGCCCACCATCCAAGACCTGTACACGTCCAGAGTCAGGAAACTGGCAGGGAAAATCACTTCAGACCCCTCACACCCTGGACATTTCCCCCCCTCTGGTAGGCGCTACAGAACACTGTACACCAAAACCACCAGACACAGAAACAGTTTCTTCCCCCTCGCCATCTCGCTAATGAACAGTTAACTCATTGTGGCACTGTGCAATAACCCTGGATCACTATGATAACCACTGTACAATTACAGTACACCTACAAATCATATTTATTGAAATAAAATACAAAATATACAATACATTCCATCTTTTACTGTATAACTATACAGGCTGAATATACTGCACTTCCCACGTCATTTATCTTACCATTTAATATTTATCTCTGCACTTCTTGCACTCTTCACTTCTTTGCACTACTTGTTGTGTTTACAGTTTACAGCTCCTGTATATAGCCATTCCTCCCTGTATATATTTCTTAGACCGTTATGCTGTTATGTTGTATTGTATATTTTGTTTAAGTACACTGAGAGCCAGAGTCAAATTCCTTGTTTGCGTAAACTTACTTGGCCAATAAACTTGATTCTGATTATCAATACAAACGCAATTAAATGAAGTTAGGAGCAGGAAAGTCAAATTCAGCGATAACTGAACCGTAAACCATACAGCTACACTAAAATTAGCATAGCCAAGTTGTAGTCATGAGCATAGCCTCTGCCAGTGTTCTATTTCCTAAAACATTAACAGCACCATTGTATTAGACAGTAGGAGATGAAGATATGAGTTACCTGAGAGAATGAGTAAGAGTGAAAGAGCAAGAATCTCCATTCTAGATTGCTTTCAGTCCAGAGGTAAGTAATGTTCGTCGTCCGCTCCTCTAAACTGCATACAGTGTGTCAACTTCCTGTCTACCGACATGTTCTCTCGTCTTGTGTTCTGCTCACTCAAATGTCTGAGGTTCACCCCTTCCTCTATTTCTACACTCTGCTGAGGAGCACATCAAAACAGAATACATTATATATGAACTTCTCTTTTTTCACTTTATACAAATTAAGTTTGAATTCTTTCATCACAGTCCTCTAGTCCTCTATAAGTGGTAAAAAGTGGCTTGAACTGGGCAATACACTATCGTAGCAAATCAAAAAACAATATTTAGGAGCATTGAAGAGAGAGGAGAGTTTAATTGGCTGTTTGGTTCAAATGTCAACAATCTTTCAACACATATTTACCATATTTACAGCCCCACCTCTCACTCTCTTACACACACACACACATACCACCCCTCCCCCCACACACACAGTCAGCAGCAAAACAAAACTGGAACAAAGGCAAAGCAAGCATAGCCCACACCTACCACAAACCCCATTTTGTTGCCATGGCTACCGTGCTCTCAGTCATGTCACATGACATTTACAGGCCCTGAGTCGTGTGTAGCATGTAAGGAAGGGGGAGGGTCTCTTTACTCACCATAAACCAGCTTCAAGTTTGTCATCAGGACAGAAAAATGGTAATGTGTCATATACTCCACACCAGTAATCCCCAGCATCAGATTTCTCCAGGTTGTGGAAAGATATGTTCATCTGAAGCAAATTGTCCAGACTGAATCATTGTATACTTGTGTTTCCTCTTTGTATCCAGTGATGGGGTAAGCTGGGAGCAGGTTAAGATGTCATTCAACTTGCATAAGTACTTGGGTCTGTGCTTGTACTCTTCAGTGAAGGTGCAGACTGTGTCAACATGTCCTCCTTTGGTAATAGCCTTTCTCACACGTTCTCCACAACATGGGGCTGTTTGATAATCATGTATGTTATGAATTAATGACCTCTGTGTACACTGCAGGTGGAATGGCCTTGACCTCTGACCTCTGTGTACACTGCAGGTGGAATGGCCTTGACCTCTGACCTCTGTGTACACTGCGATGTCTTGTCAATCACACACTGATACTGTACTACATACTCTCTGGTCAGCCGAGTAATTAACACCATGAAGAAATCCCCTTTGGTGTCGTCTTGAAGTGTGAACTCCATTTCCTGACTTCCCCCCCTCAGCACACCACTTCTTTGCTTTTCCGTCGTCTTGTTTTCTGCTAGCCTAGATACCATCCGAACTTAGCCCCGCCCACAACATTAGAGGTTTGGAAGTTCGGTCTGCTCCGTTGGGGAGAAATTATCAAAAATCAAAAATAGTTTGGACCAATCAAATTGTCAGGGCGGGCTTTATACAATGATGGACAGATGATCAACCGTAACGTAATCAACCACGTCACCAACACACGAGTTGAATTCGTTTTCAACAAACATGGCTGCCGCTGGAGAGCTGAAATGTATAGATTTGAGTCCATTTAGACATTGACAGTGCATTCATTTTGAAAGAGGAACAGAGAAACGCGATCAAGGCATTTGTCAATCGAAAAGTTGTTTTTGCCTTCCTTCCGACGGGATCCTAAAAGTGTAATGTATCAGCTGACCCCGATGGTCTACGTTATGGTCATACTATGTTGTTCTGATTGCTTCTAGGTATATCCAATTGAGCGAAGAGGCAATTTTTTTTTCCTGGTTCGGTTGAAACACGCCCTATAATCACAGCCCAATGGAGCAGTATCAGACTCATATTCTGACTAGAATTATGAGTATGACATCGTCAGGCTAGCTTTCGGCCTTTGTAGAAACACTTTCTGCTGCTCCTGTGTAGCGAGTCGTAGTTACACAGAATCAGAATCAGAATCATGTTTATTGGCCATGTGAGTTTACACCTAAAAGGAATTTGACCCCGGGTTAAGTGGCTCTCAGTGTACTTGCACAAAATATACAACACAACCCAATACAACACAATTGCACAATGGTGTAAGATATATATACTGGGAGGAATGGCTTTATACAGGTGAAACCGTTTATGTAAACTGTAAACACAACACATGATATGCTTCTTTCTTCCCTTTTTCTCTCTCTCACTCTTCATCAAGTTATTAGTACGCCAATCCAGATTCAAATCATTCAATCAAGATTTCAAAACTCCCCTCTCTCTTCCCCCCTTTCTCTCTCTCTCTCTCTCTCTCTCTCTCTCTCTCTCTCTCTCTCTCTCTCTCTCTCTCTCTCTTTCTCTCTCCCTATATATATTTGATAGCCACACTTTATAGTGACAGCATTGTCTTTGTGTCCAGTCACCCTTCATAGTGACAGAACCGTCTTTGTGTCCAGTCACTTTTAGGGTCTGGACTCCATCTGCAAATAAAATGCAAAGATGCCGTTTGCTTACATGTGAAGTTCGCAGAGAGGTTGTTTATATGATAGTCATTCCGTGGATGAGACTTACACTGATCCTGACCTGAACAGGCCTGACTCTTCACTTCATACTCAACAATCAAAAAGAGATTTACACGTGAGAAGCTCCTCAAACCAGTAACACACACATACACACACACTCAAACTAGGAACACACACACACACATACATACACAAACACTCACTCAAACTAGGAACACACACAGATACATACATACACACACAAACCTAGAACACACACATACACCCACTCAAACCAGGAACTGTTAAGAAATGCGTAATTGTGGCACCTATAGATAAATAAATTGTGTGCTTTTCGACGCCTGAGTTGCTTATACACTCTCACAAGTAATTACTACGGTTATTGCCACGCAAATCAGAATACAACTTAGTTCAGAGAAATCATGTCACATCATGAAACCAAGCCTTAATTGTATGTTTCAGCCTAGATACTATAAAGGATCACTCAGTGTGCCTACTGAGATCACCTTCAAGTACTCTCTTCTAGAATGAAAGAGAGGGACAACTCACCTTTTCCACGCAGTCGACAGGTTTTTCTGTGCCAAAGGTCCCCACCTCTCTTAGGTATCGGACGTTCCGGATCACAGGCTGCTAATCAGACCGGTGTAGTGAGGCGAGGTGTGTAGCGGGCCGCGGAGCTTAACTCACTTCATTAACTGACGCAGAAGCGAGTTTTGTGGTATTTAAAAAGTACCCCAAGATTTAATGTCAAAGAGGTCAACAAGAATTTAAAGTAAAGAAAAAGAACAATAAGACTTGGTCCCCAAGTCAACAAGAATTTAAAAGAAAGAAATAAAAAGCAATAAGACTTGGTCCCCAAGTCGTTTAAGCGCTCAGCAAAACAGTGTACAAAACCACACAGCAAAAAAGAAGAGCCCTCTTACATGCATTGAGCTCAGCTTTTAACTGCTCTTTGCTTCCGTCTTTTCATCACGGACTTCTCCTTATAAGGTCATTCCATCACACAATGTACTTCTGTCATATCAGGGTTTTTTAACAGAGGTATGACTCATCTATAGGCCGGCTTCTTACAGCCTGCGTCTTCCTCGGGGGCCCCAAAGGTTACACTTCCTGTGCTTAACCCACTTCACAGTTTCACTTTGAATCATTCACATCTTACATCAGCATTGTTCCCTCACAAGCATTTGCACTAAAAAATGTTTCCTTACACAATAAGCACATTTCACTCTTGATCATAGCAATCAGCAGCAGATATAGATTTGTTAAACTTCACTCAAGCAATTACACACACTATCATATGATTATAAGGCATGATTCAGACATTCTGCAATCATTGTAAAAGGCATATATTGGTTTAGATGATTATAAAGCATGGCTCCAGCCATTTCATAAAAGCATAAGTTTTTCATATGATTAATACATATTTCAAACAATCTCAGCAAAGCGTATATTTGTTAAATGAGTATGAGAATGGGATATGAGTGTAAATGTGAGTCTGAGAATGTATATGAATGTGAGCCTAACACGCGTACGGATCCATGTCGTGGCTGTCAGGTTCATTCTTTCGTGAGTCGTTCATCACCCGCCTCTTGGACCTGCCAGTCACGAGCCCCGGTGGTACCAGTCCTTTCCACACAACCCCCAGGGACTTCTCCGGACAAGGATTTGTCCGCAGAGCCTCTCTCTCCAACACAAAGTTCCATTTCACAGCAGTTACACATTCTCTGTCAGACCAATAATACTCATCCCATCCCGCCCGTACAATGTCATCAGCAGTGATAGGCACATGTTTATTTTTATTAACACATCTCCACCCCGCACCAGAAAAAAAAAATTCCCCACAAACAGTATGGATTTCCCCACGGACACCCAACAGTGTAATTCCCAACAAACTCCCCGTTTTGGCTTAATTGTGGAGGGGCTATATCGGCTCTTATCGCTGCCCAAAAAGACCCAGAGTCCTCGTGTTTGTATACACGCACCATCGCAGGTCTTACATCAGTAAATTCTTTCCAACCCTTGTCAAAACTGTAAATCCGGCTGGAACTTTTCAACATTGCTTCCACTTTGCTCTTATTCCAACGTGCATTCAGCCACGGTATCGAGTGCTCCCCACCCAGTCTAATGTAATGGATTCCCTTCCAATTTATCGGAATAGCCATCAACTCAAAACAAAGTTTTGATCTGATTTCCTGACCATTCCGAACAGTCACTCAGAGAAATTGCTTTCTCGTCTCATTCACGGGTTCAGAAACCCCTTTCACACTAGCTGTCATACTTGTCCCATGCGAGACAACATTAAAATCAGCAGCATGTCTTTGAGGCAGTCGCTTCTTCCTTTTGTGTTTCTGTCTGCGGGAAATCCCGGCTATTGGGTCGAGTATGCCTCGACCATTTTGCATAATCACAGATGGTGCTGGCGCAATGGTAGACTTCCCGTCTACAACGCTAGGTTCTTGGTTTTTCTCACCGGCCAGTGCGCCCGTCTCAACTGAGCTATTGGTTAAATCGCCTTCAGCGGCCTCGTGGTCGCATCGGGATTAAATGGAGCCCCATTTTTTCCCTCGACCTCTCCCGCCTCTGGCTGAGTAAGAGTCACTTGTATGCCCCCTATGGGTTCCATCAATTCTGGAAGGGGTGGTTCCCCTTCTTGCGTCTCATTTTGCATTTCTTTTTCTTGCATAAGCGTTCGTGGCTCAGTGGTAGAGCACCCGCCTGTCCCACAGGGGGCCCGGGTTTCACTTCCGGCCAACGCATCAAATGAAGCTGGGTTTTTCAATGTGGCTATTGCAAGGCCTAACTGGAGCTGAGGTTCAGTGGTTACATCAAGGGTGGATGATCCTTCATCACTTCCCTTTTCCACTGTTTTCTCTATCTCACCAGGCTTAAGCCCCCATTCCACCTCTTCAGTTATCACTTCCATCCGGGTCATGGTACCAACTTGTTCATTGTTAAAACTTCCCGATTCATCACCCGCACACCAATCATTAACCCCGCTCTCGAGGACTAGAGCATCTTTATTTTCAGCCAGAAAATCATCTTTAATTTTATTTAGATATAACTACAACAATTGGTTCTTCGTACAGTTTTCCTTTCATCAAACCATCATTTTTCTTTGCTTTGTTTTTCTTTGCTTTGTTTTTCTTTGCTTTGCTTTGTTTTTTCACAAGTACTGGAAGCCCAGTGGTAGAACTCACATCTACTATTTGGGGGGTCCGGTTTCCACTCCCGGTCCACCTCCGGGGACAGTAGGCACCCGTTACATATGAGTTATTTGGTAATTTTCCTACACCGGTTCCTATTACCTTGGTCACCTTGGGATTCAATGGTGTCACATCTTTTCCCTTGACCATTTCCGCCTTTAGCGGATTAGGATTTATTTTCATGTCTCCCAATTCTTTCATTGTGACTTGAAAATTGGGTATAAATTCTCTCATTTGCTTTGCACATTGTGCATTGCTAAACGCCTCAAAATCCTCTGGAACTTCCCATTCCTTATTCTCACACTCGAGGACCAAAGCCTCCACATCATCACATAGAACCACATTTTTGGTATTGTCAGAATGATTTGATAAAACCTGTTCCACAGGCGAGTTATGCTCTGTTTCCATTGCATCCGTTCCATCTGGAACCAAAGCCTCCTTGTAGCTCTTTTTGTCATAAAAAGGAGCGTTGGGTTTAGGCTGATCATCAGGCTGGATGTCTCTGGTGTCTTCCACATTCTTCCTTCTGCCTGTGACCAGTAAGGAGTGTAGTTATTTCTTTACAGTTGTTCATTCTGTCTTTTGACCAATAAATTGAGGTTGCACCCTCTCAAAATCAAATCAAATATCAAATAAACATAAAACACCTCAAATCAAATGTAACCACAAATTAAAATCATGCCATCCGTTCGTAAGAATTCCACTCAGATACGCTAGGTAAGTGGAGACCAACGGTACATCCACTGACAGTACTTCCAATGCTATTCCGGATCTCCCCGGTAAGCGTATCCATCTTAGGACATTTTTCCAAAGTATTCTAAGACATTTGCTAGAAAGCTAACACCGAATATAATCAGAACATAAACATAGTTGCCTACCAGAGCAGGCCAATTTAGAAACCCTGATTGTGGTGTAGAATCATTTGCCATGGTAATCTGTTCAAGTTCCTTTTCATTTATTGCATCCGCAGGTGGTTTGGTTGTCTTGCCTCTGTCTGTGTTAGACTTGCCAACCGCCCCCTGGGATCTTACACACACACACTCTCTCGAAGTGTATTATGAGAGGCCCTCTCTCACTTCAGTTTCCTGTGCCCCTTCAACAAGGGTTAACTTCCTCATTTTCATCACCTTCTTGCGTGCTCACATTTTTACTTGTTTAACTCGCCAAATGGCTTTGGCTAGTATTCCTATTAGAATCCTTCCAAATAGGGGATACACAATGTATTGGGCAGTCACCCACAACACGCAAAAATCATAGGTGAAAATGTTTTATCAAACATTGTCTTAACCATTGATATCAATAAATCAATCAATCCTCATCAATTTTATATAGCGCTCCTCTAAGTACCCGAAGGTGCTTTACAGAGTAGTTCAGTCATTCAGACAAAGTCATACCGGTGGTTGGTAAGCTACATCGGTAACCCCAACATAGTCCACCACACTCCAGCCCATGTTAGTGTTAGTTTTTGCAGTGCATGCATTGCCCTGTATTGTTATTCCTTCGTTTTTTCTTATACTTATTATTATTCCTTGTACCAAACCTCTGCGCTCAATTCAGCTTGAACCGTTTAACTTAGAAACTTTGTTCAAATCATGCCGACAACGCCCTTTTATACTTTTTATTTTTGCACTTAATGCACTGGTATTTCCTTCAGGAATTGCATATTCTAGTTAGACTTACAAACAAACACATTTCTTTTTTACATGTATTTCATGTTCTGTATTTCTTTTCATGTTAAAATCATCAATTGTTTGTCTATTTCCCCTGCCTGGGGCTTAATAGACATTCTCTGTTTGTTCCTTCACGGACCAAATTTCTGCAACTTCTCCATTTCCCTCCACTTGGTCCCGTGAAGACAAACAGCTTACAAAACGTAACAAGAACAAAATAAAACATAAAACAAAAACCCAACACAATTCAACTCAATTCAATTGAATTATTGAACCAATTCATTCAACTTAATTAAACTTAAAAAAAAAAAAAACTCCAAACCTAAAATCAAAAAAAAATATTAAATTAATTAACCCAATTCAATTGATCAATCCACTTCAATCAATCAAAACAAATGCCAGGCTCCTACTTGGTTACCTAAATTTCCCTCATGATTAATAAAGTATCCCTTTATCTATCTATCAACCTGATAGTGTGCCCTCTGGAACTCCAGTGGCTGCTTCCCCAATCAGAACCGAATCCTCCGCGCTCGCTGACACACTTGGTTATTAGTTCCACTAATAACTATCGTCCCCTAGACAAACACACAAGCATGGGATGAGACATGATTCTCCTTTTTACACGATGGCAGAGAAAACAGTGACTCAAAACAAGGGTCCGGGTTTTACCTCGTTCCTATCACTGCCAAAGAAATCTCTGCTAATTTTACACTGAAGTGTGCAAGTACGGCAGGCCGAAGTCTTTTATCGATGCGTATCAGCTATCAACTATCCGGGATGCGCTGTATCTGGGAGGGATGTACTGCACCCGTGTGCTTCAAAATTATATAATCATATCCAACAGCAATTATAATATCTTTATCTAGTTTGTGTGGTTTTATCTATCCCTGAACGATTTTGTCTTTCTTCATTCCCCTTATATTTGCACATGCTTCACAAGTTCCTCTTATCGTCTTTTCCTCCCCAGAAAAGTGAAAAAATATATCTCATCAACAATCACTAATAATGAAAATCACAAATCCATGTTAGTAATAATAATAACAATAATAATATTGCTATCAGTACCCAACTCCTGTTACTCTCCATTTCCATTAAATGTAAAACGTTTTTCATTGCCTCTGCGTGCTCCACTATTTTAAAAAGCCATCTGTCTCTCAGCGCCTCTGCCACTTCTGTTTTGTGGTTTAGGCACAGGCTCTCCGTGTTCAATACACTGGCTGTGTTAGTTTCAAACTGGTTTGTGCATAAATCTCCCTGTTGTAAAGTGCGATTATGCACTGTAAAACATCGGTCTTCTGGTTTAGTTCTATTTCTATTTTCGCCTGAATCCAGGCTTTAAATTAAATCAGTCGGTTAACATCTAATCCCATCAGATACAACACTCCCGGACTCATCAATAAGGGGCGGACGCGGATCTTCTCCCTCCTCCCACTCTGACACAACATCGTCCATCGTCTGGGGGGTGTACGATCCTTCCTCAAAAATGGTTGGACTAGACCAAATTTAAGAAGCGCACCTTAATAGAACGCGAGTAGCTAATTCCGTTCCCCAAAGGTGCCTTTTCGGTCTAAACACTGGCTCTAGATTACCACGTATTTAGATCGTTCTTCTATTACCGGATAGGTGTACTTAATCGATTTCCTTATCTGGTGGTATGCCAGACTCTGATTAGGACCAGAAATCGGTTAGGTTCGTGCGTACGGTCTACTTATTACTCGCGATCATTAGCATTACCCCTCTACTAATGACCATTCATAGCCTACACGGTGGGCGCCATGTTAAGAAATGCGTAATCGTGGCACCTATAGATAATTAAATTGTGTGCTTTTCGACGCCTGAGTTGCTTATACACTCTCACAAGTAATTACTACGGTTATTGCCACGCAAATCAGAATACAACTTAGTTCAGAGAAATCATGTCACATCATGGCTCCAAGCCTTAATGTTTCAGCCCAGATACTATAAAGGATCACTCAGTGTGCCTACTGAGATCACCTTCAAGTACTCTCTTCTAGAATGAAAGAGAGGGACAACTCACCTTTTCCACGCAGTCGACCGGTTTCTCTGTGCCAAAGGTCCCCACCTCTCTTAGGTATCGGACGTTTCCTAATCACAGGTCGATTATCAGACCGGTGTAGTCAGGCGAGGTGTGTAGCGGGCCGCGGAGCTTAACTCACTTCATTAACTGACGCAGAAGCGAGTTTTGTGGTATTTAAAAAGTACCCCAAGATTTAATGTCAAAGAGGTCAACAAGAATTTAAAGTAAAGAAAAAGAACAATAAGACTTGGTCCCCAAGTCAACAAGAAATTAAAAAGAAAGAAATAAAAGCAATAAGACTTGGTCCCCAAGTCGTTTAAGCGCTCAGCAAAACAGTGTTCAAAACCACACAGCAAAAAAGAAGAGCTCCCGTACATGCATTGAGCTCAGCTTTTAACTGCTACTGGCTTCCGTCTTTTCATCACGGACTTCTCCTTATAAGGTCATTCCATCACACAATGTACTTCTGTCATATCAGGGTTTTTTAACAGAGGTATGACTCATCTATATGCCGGCTTCTTACAGCCTGCGTCTTCCTCGCGGGCCTCAAAGGTTACACTTCCTGTGTTTAACCCACATCAGTTTCACTTGAACATTCACAGCTTACATCAGCATTGTTTCCTCACAAGCATTTGCACTGAAATTGTTTCCTTACACAATAAGCAATTTTCACTCTTGATCATAGCAATCAGCAGCAGATATAGATTTGTTAAACTTCACTCAAGCAATTACACACACTATCATATGATTATAAGGCATGATTCAGACATTCTGCAATCATTGTAAAAGGCATGTATTGGTTTAGATGATTATAAAGCATGGCTCCAGCAATTTCATAAAAGCATAAGTTTTTCATATGATTAATACATATTTCAAACAATCTCAGCAAAGCGTACATTTGTTAAATGAGTATGAGAATGGGATATGAGTGTGAATGTGAGTCAGAGAATGTCTATGAATGTGAGCCTAACACGCGTACGGCTCCATGTCGTGGCTGTCAGGTTCATTCTTTTGTGAGTCGTTCATCACACACAACATGAAAGTTAATGAGAGTCTGATTTCACAATGCAGTCATATTATTTAATTTAGCTTCATTTTATTCTTATGGCAGCCTACTGATTATACACAAATACAGCATTGAATCAAGCTTAAATCAGTTATCCGTGTACTTTGTGTTTGTTTGTATGTGTTTTTGCTGTTTCTTGGCTAAATGTCTCTTAGAGGTTCATTATGCCATCTTCGTCCATCCAGATGTCTTGCCCGGACTTTTGGAGCCTGATGTCGTCTTCTGCCACAATGTAGGACCTGTCGCAGCAAACTTTGAAATTCTCAGAGATGGTCTTCACGCATTCGTCACAGTCGGAGGAGCCCTCCATATAGACACTGGTGTAAATGGTCCCCTCCGCTGCGAACCAGGTGGCACTATTTTTCCGGGATGCGTAAGAAATCGATATGGGAACCAGGTATGAATTTCATCTTTTCTCCGACGCTTGCTGAAGCCGCCCTCATTCCCAACCGTAGGCCCCAACTGTCATCAACCAGCTCGTTTTGCACCATCATATCCACATTGTAGTACACACGAATGGGCAACCCTGTGGCGTTGGGCCACATGCGTCTTTGGGCGTGGGTCGGGCACTCCTCAGATTTGATCCGATTGATCCGCTTTGTGATTGGTCCGCTTGTGGTTATTCCGCTTGTGGTTATTGAGCTATTATTCCCGTGATTGTTTTGCTAGGCACTGTGATTGATACGTTTTCCCCCGTGTTTGATGATCCTCCCCCATTATTGATTTCAGAGACAAAGATCTTGTGGAGCAAGTGTGAAACAGACAGTGATGGTGTTTAGATTCCTATTAAAACACTTACGTACCCATAATCACAAATAGAAATAAATGTTTCCTGATGTAACCTAAAACAAGTCCCCCTATAATATTGCAAAAATGGTATAAATGTATAAGAAGGCAATTTTAAAATGGTGCTAATAGCAATTCTAACAAAGTCAGCCTTCAAACAACAATGTCAACAACAGTTATAGGTCACATTCACCATTGAAAACAGTTATAGGTCACATTCACCATTGAAAACAGTAATAGGTCACATTCACCATTGAAACATTCTAACAATAACTGATTATGCGAGGGCGAAACCATGTTCCTCGCAAACCTGCCCAAACTATATAGTCAATGGTGGCAAACTATAAAGTCTCAATGGTGGCATGAAATCGTTCAATATTGTTGATTGAAAAAACAGGGTATGGACACCAAGTCATTATTTTACATATGCTGTATGCAAAGTCAACATAAGAAACAATGATTTGTTGGAACAATTGCGCAATAAAAATGTTTTCCAACAACGGCAAATGAATGAGTGTGAGTTAAATGTTTGGTGTGGTGTCAGCTCTATGTGTGCACCCATGTGCTTCACACACACCAGCAAAGATAAACCACTTTAGATCTATATGTAGTGGTGTACAATTAGGAATATAGTCACCGTTGGCGGTTAAAAGTAAAAAAAGAAGTCTGTTGCCTCCGCCATTAGGACGCTGTGAAGACGCACCTATGAACGCAGCATCACACCTCCCCTACTCCCCAAGATAATGTTAAGACTTTCAGTGAAAGAAGTCATTCTAAGAACCCAATCCATGAAGAACATTTTTTATATTTGCCAATTTGATAGGTAAATAGCACATAAACTCTCATGTATCTGGTTTATGAAAAACTTTTTTTTAACTCCCCTAGACCTTCTTTCTTAAAAACAGACACGCCAGCCAAGATAAACAACTCTAGATTTATATGTAGTGGTGTAGAATAAGGACTGTCACCGTTGGCGGTTAAAAGTACAACAAAAGTCTGTGGCGTCTTGCCATTAGGAGGGGATGCGCCTATGAAACGTGGCATCATACCTTCCTATTCCCCAAGATAATGTTAACTTCCAGTCAAAATGTGGGTAATTCTAAGAAACAACAAATTTGGCAAGAAAAGAACACATAAACTCTCCAGTCTCCTGTCTCCTGCCTTTCCTTTAACTCACCTCAGAAGAGTATGCTGACAGTGCTGATAGTGGGTTGCTTGTATTCAACCTTCAGCAGAAAGTGAGGTCTCCTCCACTGCCTGAGTCTTTTTTAAAGTGTTACTGGCTCCTCCTAGTGAACACCTGGACGTCTTGTGATAACTAATGTGTCATAGAAGATGGACAACCCCCACTGGCTAGCCACTTTAAGTAGGCTTATTTGTAACTTTAAGTGTTTGTGTTTGTAAGTGTTAAGTACCATCCCACACACACTCCACAAACGCACACACACAACACATACACAACACACACACACACACACACACACAAACACACATACACACAACCTGAACTGGTCCTTCCCTATTCCCCAAGATGATGTTGACACTTCCAGAGAAAATGAGAGAAAGAGCCCAACCCCATACACAACCAATTGAAATATTAAACAATTTGGCAAGATAAGAACACAGTTCTAAGTAACACAGGGTGTAGCCGGGCTGACCTTGCAGCGATGAAAAAAGGATAAGAGGCATTGTCTCAGATATTTAGAAAAATGGCAAAGGTTTTAATTGCGGTAAACGTGACAGAATGGAGAAAGAAAACCAAAGAAAAGAAAAAAAACTCCAAACAGTGACTTTCAATAATTAACTAAACTTCAAAATGACAAAGTAACTTCAATAATCAACCTTAATAATCGTAGCTCCCAAATCTGGCATTCTATCTATGTGGTCTGGAGGTGGTTTGTCGGCTTGTGCCCTCAGACTCATCTCTCACAGACATGTTCTCCCCTGGTATTTCACTCCCCCAGCCTAAACCATTGCACATATCCCAAATCAATTATCAATACAAATATACATATAGGTCTCCTCCACTGCCTGAGTCTTTTTAAAGTGAACACCTGGACGTCCTGTGATAACTAATGCATCATAGAGGATGGACACCCCCACCTTCCGTGACCAAATTGTCACTCACAAACACACACACTCACACACACACACACGCATAAACACTTACAAACAAACATGTGGTCTTTATCATCTTCAGTAACATACTACTGTAGCGCCCCCTAGTGTACAGCTGACTACGCCACCCCTTGAAATACATCTGTCTGTGCTATTGCCAGAGCAAGGGGAACTCTGTCCCAATAATCTGTACAGACACAGGTTCTTAGAAAAGTATAAAAATACAATCTTTTATTAATGCATGGTCTAGGTCAGACCTGGGCAATTTGCGGCCCTTTGGCTGTCCCTGTGCGGCCCGCGGAGGTCAATTGTAAATTAGGAATCAAACGTAAAACCTGTACTTATTATACGGCTCTTCAGAATGTTCCAAAAAGTTCCTTTGATTTTAATGGGCCATCCCAACGTTCGCAGGTCTGTAATTTCTTTATATTCACTGCTGCGAAAAATGTATGACTGCTGTCATTGGCAACGAGTTTTGTGCTTATAATTCACATCTTTCATATCATTCCGCAACGCAAGTAGTCCTGACTTCAAGTTTCAATGACTTTCAGTTACGTTAAATGACCGAAGGTGGGTTGCTTCGCATTTGCGTGAAGAACTAAACGGCAACAAAATCATTAAAAAGAGGTATTTTGGAGAAATGTCTTCTATTGTTTTGGCAAGTAACCGTATAATAAGCGGGATGTTTTTTTTATTTCCGTAGGCCTACATTCGTGCGTGTGTGCGTCACTGCGACCATTTGCGCTGATAAAAATTGATTTTACTATTAATTTGTATACTATTGCATTGCAAGCTTGCTCTCGTGTGTGTGTGTGTGTGTGCCATGTGTATTGATCGTCTGGGAACACCTTTAATTCATAGTTTTCAGTCACGTGACTACAATAGGTAGCTGACGGGCAAAAAGAACAGCGAAACAGCATTAAACAGTGGACAACTTCGAGCAGTGCCGCCTACTCAACTACGATCGCCATCAACCACAGACCATACCACTATAGCCAGACAGAGATATTTAGAAAAAAATTTAATGTTTGATCCATGTACTGCACCCGCTGACATTTTTATTTCTTTAACCTCGACGAAGTCCCTGCCAGAGCTCCAGTGTGGAGATATTTACATCTATCTAATAGAAAATCCGTCCCCCTACACATCTCAAAAACTGAAAGCCTACAAAAGCACAGATAGTTATTTAATTTTCAGAAGTGGATGGGTTCACAACGCTGTCATCTGGAAGGTGAAAACAAAAAACATCTTCATAATCAGAGCAAATATGAGTGCCATTTAATAGCTAGCTACCAGCTAGCGAGATACCTGCTGTTAGCTACGAGCTACCTGCTGTTAGCTAGCAGCCTTTAGCCTACCCAACGCTGTTCTTTATCATTTGACACAATTTTCTGGTTTAAACAAGTACAAACACCTGGTCTGGCGAATGACAACTTAAATTATCTTCCCATATATTTTCTACTGGCATTGTAGTATTACCAGTTGGATGACAAAATACACTAGCCTAGCCTACTTGCTTAGGTACTTGTCGCAATCTCAGAGAAGAAACCGGGTAATCCAATTTGAATTGTGTTGATGCTTTGTTTCTTGACTTTATTACTTGATCTATTCCCGTTTTAGGTAGTTATTCTGATAAATGAGGCGACCAGAACAGGGTGACTGCTTTTATTGTCAGCCCCAAAAGTATGGCTACTTTACTGTGTGTCCGAGAAAAATTGACCCAGAAGACTTCTACAATCAGCTGGTAGCAACGTGGGCGGGTTTTAAATGCGATAAAAACAAAATCCGGGCTTGTCTCCTCGCCGATTTGAACAGCCAAGCTAGCAACAACTGTCTAGCATTTTACTACCTAAGTCAGACAATGTTAAAGCGGACATATTAAATGATATTGAATGAAAGGTGGTCGGTTCCTGTATAAACTCCAGTGTTAGACAGGTGTGGAATGTGTTTTTTGCCCTTCAGCTGGTCATTCTGACGTCACGTGAAAACTATGAATACTGCAAAAACATGCTCATTTTCAAAATCGTGTTGGTGAATGTTGATTAAATGTTGATTAAATAATGTTGGAGTTTTTACTATGCCTGCACCAATTTTTTTTGATAGCCTAAATGTAACATCTACTCTTACCAGTAGCAGTTAATCAAAACCATACAATGTAATGTTTTTTTTATAAAGAGATACAACTTATATTGAGCAGAATTGAGTTCAGCCTATTGGTCCGGCCCTCCACAACAGTCCCACTATCTCATGTGGCCCCTTGGGGAAATGAATTGCCCACCCCTGGTCTAGGTGTTGGTTTGGTTGGTCAACAGGTAAGTATAAAATACATAAACAGTAAATACAGGGGGGGGGAAATCGCCAAGCTAACGGCACAGGAGCCAGAGAGGACAATGAGAACCACCAATAGAAGGGTTAGGGTCCCAATATCACACGTGATCACTGTCTATAGACACACTGCAACTAAATGTCACTCCGATAAACTTGATTTAAGGACTTAAGACTTTACACTTCACAGCAACTTCCTGTCACACGTCTAAGCTACCCATTGAGTGCAAGAGGGGGGAACTAGGGAGATTGCCTTCTCAAAAGGGCCCTGTATGTTACCCTGGCTCCACCACCACCGAGGCTGGCTACACGAGAGGGAGGGGGGACAAAACAAAGGAATAAAAAAAGAAACCACTCTAGCCTGTGATGTACAATACCTGCACTCTCACTTACAATACTAGTTACAATCACAGGCTAGAGGAAAAACAAACCACAAGCTCGTCAAGCTATAAATCACCACACTCGTACATGTCCTACGGAAGGTTCCGGAACACACACACACAGACACACACACACACACACACACACAAACACACATACACACATACACACAACCTGACTGGTCCTTCCCTATTCCCCAAGATGATGTTGACACTTCCAGAGAAAATGAGAGAAAGAGCCCAACCCATACACAAACCAATTGAAATATTAAACAATTTGGCAAGATAAGAACACAGTTCTAAGTAACACAGGGTGTAGCCGGGCTGACCTTGCAGCGATGAAAAAAGGATAAGAGGCATTGTCTCAGATATTTAGAAAAATGGCAAAGGTTTTAATTGCGGGTAAACGTGACAGAATGGAGGAAAGAAAAACCAAAGAAAAGAAAAAAAACTCCAAACAGTGACTTTCAATAATTAACTAAACTTCAAAATGACAAAGTAACTTCAATAATCAACCTTAATAATCGTAGCTCCCAAATCTGGCATTCTATCTATGTGGTCTGGAGGTGTTGTCGGCTGTGCCCCTCAGACTCATCTCTCACAGACATGTTCTCCCCTGGTATTTCACTCCCCCAGCCTAAACCATTGCACATATCCCCAAATCAATTATCAATACAAATATACATATAGGTCTCCTCCACTGCCTGAGTCTTTTTAAAGTGAACACCTGGACGTCCTGTGATAACTAATGCATCATAGAGGATGGACACCCCCACCTTCCGTGACCAAATTGTCACTCACAAACTCACACACACACGCATAAACACTTACAAACAAACATGTGGTCTTTATCATCTTCAGTAACATACTACTGTACAATGTTAGCAAGCCGACTGACTAGCCACTTAAGTAGGCTATTTGTAACTTTAAGATGTGACGGAATCGCAATATAGACGACAAACTTTAGACAAAGGACCAAAAGGTGAATCAAAGGGTTCTGGAGGTGTATTTCAAGGTACTCCTGCAGGGGGTCAATTCCAACATCAAGGTAGAGGCAGGGAAAAGACTAAAGAGCATCACAGTGTTACAGTTTATATACAAGTCAATCATGGGAGGTTACAGTGGGGTCATGGGTCAACATTGGGGTATGTGTTTACAGGTGAACGCGGCGGCGCGCCTGGTGTTCAACCAACCGAAAAGGGCACACGTCACCCCGCTACTCATTGAGCTCCACTGGATGCCGGTAGCTGCTCGCATTAAGTTCAAGTCACTTATGCTTGCCTACAGAGTGCTTGCTGGTTCTGCTCCCACCTACCTAAATGCTCTTGTAAGGGCAAATGTCACACCCAGGACGCTGGGCTCGTCTAGTGAGCGTCGTTTGGCACTGCCGTCTGTGCAAGCACGGCAATCCAAACTATTCTCATTTGTAGTTCCACGTTGGTGGAACGAACTGCCTAGTACTACCAGAGCAGGGGCGACCCTCTCTACCTTCAAGAAGCTTTTGAAGACCCAACTCTTCAGAGTGCACCTCCTTTCCTAACTGGCACCTTGACTAGCGCTTCCTACGGAAGGTCCTGGAACACACACAAAGGCAAAATGGTGGATAGGTGATGTGTATTCCATTGCAAGGGTGCAAAGGGCATTTGTTCCTAAAGCCTATTTAGCAGGCCCTGGTTGTGGCTTTAACCAAAGGTGTGCCCAGACTATGGCACATGGCACACACACACACACACACAGTAGAACATGCTTGCAATGCAATGGTATGTATATAAATGAATAGTAATATCAATTTCCATCAGACGTAAATACCATCCCACACACACTCCCACATACACACACACACACACACACACACACACACTCAAACTCTCACACATTCACAAAGACTCACAAAAACACAAACACACACACATACACACACACACACACAAACACACACTCAAACTCTCACACATTCACAAAGACTCACAAAAACACAAACGCACACATACACACAGACACACAAACACACACACACACACACACACACACATACACACAACCTGACTGGTCCTTCCCTATTCCCCAAGATGATGTTGACACTTCCAGAGAAAATGAGAGAAAGAGCCCAACCCATACACAAACAAATTGAAATATTAAACAATTTGGCAAGATAAGAACACAGTTCTAAGTAACACAGGGTGTTGCCGGGCTGACCTTGCGGCGATGAAAAAAGGATAAGAGGCGGTGTCTCAGATGTTTAGAAAAATGGAGGACAGAATGGAGGAAAGAAAAACCAAAGAAAACAAAACAAAACTCAAAACAGTGACTTTCAATAATTAACTAAACTTCAAAATGACAAAGTGACTTCAATAATCAACCTTAATAATCGTAGCTCCCAAATCTGGCATTCTATCTATGTGGTCTGGAGGTGTTGTCGGCTGTGCCCCTCAGACTCATCTCTCACAGACATGTTCTGCCCTGGTATTTCACTCCCCCAGCCTAAACCATTGCACATATCCCCAAATCAATTATCAATACAAATATACATATTCCGACTAATAATAATAATAATACTTTAACTATATATAGTGCTTTTCTAGGTACTCAAAGACGCTTTACATAGGGCGAAGACAGACAGAAACAAAAAGAACACAAAGGAGCAAACAAAACAAACAAACAGAACATTTTAGGGAAATGAAAACGGGAGAAGCTGTGCGAAATGAGTCATGTAGTGAAGGGGTAGGGAGGGAAGGGTGCAGGGGTTAGCAGGTGAAGGTGAGTTTGAAGAGATGGGTTTTGAGGGCTTGTATGAATGATGATAGGGTGGGAGCCTGACGGATGTGGTTGGGGAGGGTGTTCCAGAAGGAGGGTGCAGCAACTGAGAAGGCCCTGTCAGCCCAGGTCCGGCGCTTGGTCCTGATTGTCTTCAGAGTGTTTGCGCCGGCGGACCTGAGGCAACGGGTTGGGGCATGGAGGGGGAGGAGGTCTGAAAGGTAGGGAGGGGCCAAGTTGTTTAGGGCTTTGTAGGTGGTGAGTAATATTTTAAAGTCTATCCTGTATTTGACCGGGAGCCAGTGCATGTATCTGTGTTTGCCTGTGTGTGTTGGTCAGATCAGCTTTGTCATATTTTACATCAGGAGTTTTAGGCCCATAGGCAGCAGTACAAAAATGAGTGTATTATAATTACAATCACGGCTGGTATTTGGGGCAAATTCTCAGCACCTGAGACTTAAAGGGCTGACTGATTTCTGATGAAGTAACTTCCTGTCAGAAAAAATACATTTCATTCAAATATTTAATTTTCATGGAAGTTCACAGAGTGCAAGACAGCCTGTGTGTTTGTCTCATTTTGTCATATTTCATGAAAGGGGTTCATTGTTACACCCTGCTTTGCCATGCAATGTGTTGACATGACTGTATGTGTTCAGTGACAGTGAGCCTTTTACAGTCAAGCTGGTGAATTGCAATAGATTTTGTTAAGGTGAAATCCTCAAGCAACACCCTCTAACTGGAGAATGTCTGTAAAGACAACCTGACTAGTATCCCCCTACTTGGGCATCACTGAGGGAACACCAAGACCAATATTTGCATTCAAATCAGTTCAGTCATTCACTGTATTTGTTAAGGGAAAGATCTCAAATGAAATACACTGATATCTCTGGAAGGTGAACTAAATGAGAAACATGAAGTGTGATTTTTGTCCCCCCTGTTAGTAATCAGTATCTCACATTCAATACACTCAAAGCAGACATGCAGTCATCTGGCTTATTCTAGCCATTTATCATTCCAGTCATGCAAAGGGGTGCAGGAGTTTACAACATGCCGTTTCAGTGAAATGATCTTTCATATCATATAATCCATAGCTTTGCTGCGCTTTACAATCTGAATTGACAGGTGTAGGAGTTGAATAACAATTTGAAGGTTTTCAATACTTCATAGAAATGTTTCATATTATTGTCTTATTAACCGATTGTAACTTATGCAGAGGTAGATTGGTACAGAGGAACATGCAAAGGTTTTTTTCCCCCCACGTGGATCTGAAAGAAATTGTTTGTTTTTACTTGATTCCATCTATGCAAAACTGTGTGCACCTGTGAGAAGGGCCTGAGAAGCATCAGAAGGCCAGAGGAAGAGGATCCTCTTTATGTTCCCTCTGAGCCACTGCTGAGCTCTCACACTGGCTCCTCTCTGACTCCTTGGTGTCTGGCGCCACCTAGTGGCCACTTTTATGTAGTATATCTAAGGATTTGATGGGATCCCAACATATGTTATATACACACCACTATGAGCTTATAAACACATGCTCTAAGACTAGAGTTTGAAATGGGCCATTTACATTAGAACTGCACAGGCTTGTGTGTGTGTGTGTGTGTGTGTGTGTTGGACAATTCTATGGAGTTTATTATTCTATCATAGTACACTAATATAGCTGTTTTAGTGGAAGGGAAAGGGGAGTCATTACATGAATGCCACCATCACACTAAGGGGATGGGTCAGTTTTCTACTGAGGGCCTCCAAACATTACCTAGTGGGGTTATACACAGCAAACTAATACAGAAGATTTCTTGCCCACAATGGTGGTCTCCCTCTGTACAACTTTCCTGACCTTAATGTCGCTGCATTTGTTTTTTAGTTTGTTTACAAAAATGGCTAATTTAGCTTAGCTACTGAGCTGTGTTACAGTCATATTCATCCCCTTCCAGTATGTATGACTATTACACCTCTAATGTATAATGCATTATGCTAAAGGAGCTAGCGCTAAGCTGAGATGTGAACGTGAACCCCCTCTGAACCTCCCTCCCAGTACCAGTGCCAGAGGGGTGAAAGCATGTGGGATGTGGAGGATGTAGGATGTCTTCCGGTGGCATGAAATCGATGGCAAATACGAATGACAGTGTGTCGTAGCAAATATATTTGAAAATGTATTTAATTTTGTAATAGACGGATATAGCTCGTCCGACGGAAGCCCAGCTCGTTCGACCCCCTCCATTTTGCATATAAAGCAAACAGAAACAGAGACAATGCCATCTACAACCTTCTACACACCACTCTAACCCACCTGGATGGGGGGAGGGGGAACTATGTGAGGATGCCGTTCATTGATTATCTTATCTTATCTTAATCCTCTTCGTCCCTAATGGGACATAAGGCTTCGACGATCTGCCTCCATCTGGACCTGTCTTGTGCCGCATGCTGTGCCTCGCCCCAGGTTAGGTTCATCTCCTCCAGCTCCGCTGTCACCGTTCGCCGCCAGGTGTTCTTGGGCCGGCCTTGCTTCCTTTTCCCAGGTGGAGTCCATCGTAGGGCGATCTTGGGGATGCGGTCCTGGTCCATCCTGAGAACGTGTCCGAGCCATTTGAATCGGCGGCGTTTGATCTCTAACACTGTTGCACTTTAGTCTTCTTGTATAGATGTGCAATGAGCATTGCGTTCATTGATTACAGTTACAATAACATAGTCCCCCTCCGCCTGGTCTTCAAGATGAGGTCGCTGGGGATCAATATCCAAATGTGCAACTGGGTGCTCAGCCCCCTCACTGACCGCCCCCAGGTGGTCTAACCTCTGGGCCGCTGACCCTCAACATAGGTTCCCCCCAGGGGTGCGTTCTGAGCCCGCTGTACAACATGTACACATATGACTGCACAGCCTCCGGAAGCTCAACTTCCATCATTAATTTTGCAGATGACACCGTGGTGCTGGGTCTAATCTCTGAAAACAAAGAGCAGCCCTACCAGAACCAAGTGGCAGACCTGGCACTGTGGTGTCAGTCCAACAATCTGGCCCTAAATGTCAACAAGTCAAAGGAAATGGTGGTGGACTTCTGGCGGAAGCAGGATAGCGGGAACACCTCCCTCACCATCAGCGGGGAGTCTGTGGAGAGGGTCCCCAGTTTTAAGTAGCTGGGGATGCACCTCACTGAGGACCTAACCTGGACCCTCCACACACAACACCTGACAAAGTCATCTAGGCAGCGGTTGTTCTTCCTCGGAGGCTGAGGAAGTTCAAGGTCTCCCCTCCCATCCTGAGGACCTTCTACTCCTCAGCTGTGGAGAGCATCCTCACAGTATGCATCTCTGTCTGGTACGGAAGCTGTACCGCCCAAGACCAGGCCAACCTACAGAGGGTGGCAGGAACGTGCACAGGGGGGACTAAGGTTGCCCGGGCAACTGCCCGTCTGCCCTCCTTGACTCACGCTGCCCCTCCGAGGAAAAAGAAAAAAGTTTTGAAATAGTATAACGGCTGCAGAATTTCATGTAGGCCTAGATAAAAAAAATCACCACCCAAAACATTTCATAAAATAGCCTATGGGCAGCGAGAGTGGAAGTAAGTAGGGGGAGGGTAAAGTAGCTAGTTTGGGAAAGCCCCCTACTCTGTTTACTGTAGCCGCGGTGCTGCACGCGACCGGCACCTGAGAGCCTGCATTTTTTGCCTTGAGAGACGGTTACGGTTGTCTTGTGTGACTTAATCGATGCGCAACCGCTTTGACGTAGTAATAAAAGGTGAGTTTGAAGTTGTAGAAATGAATAACAAACGATCTCATCATCAAGTTATATGAAATTAATTAAAATCTTCATAAATCCAGGCTCTCTTTGCCACGTTTAGCCTTGAGAATCAGGCAGCTAGCTTGCTTACCAGACAACCAGCCCGTTATCACATGCTAATTTTTTGGTAGGAAAACTAAGTTACATGTCTGCTGATGGTGAGTTTCTAACATTTCGTTTTAACAAGAAGATGGAATGCATCACATTAATCATTCAAAATGGTTAAATGCCTAAATCCTATCATTGTTTTGGGTTTTGCTGTGTGTAGAGCAGGGGTTTTCAACCAGGGGTCTGCGACGACATTGCAGTATGGGGCGCCGTTTGTAAAATGTTGCACGTTCGAAAATCCTG